>NC_056727.1:756896986-757139486 GCF_019279795.1 Protopterus annectens
GGTACATCATGCAGACTGGTGAATCCAAGGTGTGGGGTTGGAGACTGACGAGGGTATTTTATTTTGCTGCTGAGCAGTACAAGGGCCCTGTCATACAGAGTGACTAAGGCACTTTTAAGCAGTTGTAAGCGGGTTTGCGGGATGCTTAGTGATGCTAAGCTAAGCTTAGCTTACCTTATTTTACTTTAGCAATACTAAGCTAAGCTTGGCTTAGCTTATCATATCTTAGCAATGCTAAGCTAAGCGCACACATACTCACACTGGTGCAAACCCGCTTATTACTGTTTACAAGTGCTCACTCCCGCTAACCCCTGCACTCATTTCTTTGACAGAAAAGTAAATGGGGAGATAGGAATGTGGTGATAAAGGGTGCACAAAGAGGGGAAGACAGTAGGGAAACCAGCTCGGGATGTACAGGATGGGTGTGGAGAAGGTCCATAGCTGCCCATTTCTTTACCAGCAACAGCTGTGCATATGCAATACATTAGGAGGGATATTTGAAACCTTCCACCCCTGAGAGGGGGGTGAGGACAACTAAGTATGTTGTACTACCAATTATGAATATTAGGCACATGCACTGTTTGTGAACTGCTATACTGTCATTAGTACGTTACTCACTTCTGAACAGTTTGTGGTTTGTTTGTGTTGACATTAGCACAGTCTGCTCAGGACAACTGGACATATTTCACTACTGTGTATGCCTACCTACACCCTTGGTTGTGCCTGACTACATGGTTATATAGTACCTTTGGGTAGGGGTGCAGAACTGCAGAGTGCATTATTTATTATCGTGTGATGTTTATCTTGCTGAACATGCAGAGGTGCTGTGTACCTGTAAGTCTATAAAGGCTAGTAATCTGTCTGAGTAGCTCCCACCTGTGGACATATCCAGATGGTAGACAGAGGTTAGCCTCATATTCATTGACTGTGCACCACACCAGTCTTTTCATCACCTGAACAATGGCATTGTCGCAGGTGGTTGCTAGCAGTACATGGCTACATCCTTTGATATTTCTGTGTTGTACTCCTACATAAGGGCATGCTTGTGGAATTCATTCTACAGCTATTCGCAGAGTGTGTAACAGCAGACAGGCTGATATGCCTGTGTGTTTTTGACTCTTCCAGGCCTCAGACACTCTCAGGTATATATTTGAACAGCCTCAGGGAAAGGTACATATCAGTGGGATACACCTGTGATATATTTCAGATATTTTGCAGTTGCGACTTTGGGGGATTTTGAGCATATGTATTACTACACCTTTTCTGACATGCAAGCAGTGTCTACTCTCACTTATTGACATTTATCATTAAGTGGGATTCCCCACCTTTCTGCTTACTGTTACTACATTTCACAGGGAGTCTGAGGGGCACAGCTAACATTTGTTTGCAAATCAGGGACATCCCTGTAAACCAGTCACAGTTGGGAGGTCTGGCCTCTGACCTATTTAAATATGCCAGTGTTTATCCCACTCTGATACTGTGTGGGGTTTGTAAGGTACTACTGTAACATTATTCCCTACTAGCATGGCTGGTTCTCTTTTCGCATTCATGTCATGAAATTCCACAACACTTGCTGGTTAAGGGCCACAGAACATGATTTGTGTTATGCCATTCCTATTCTCCCTTTACATTCACTCATTGTAATGCATGATATATTTCTTTCAGCACCAAGTTATTGCATATCTGCTGTGGTGTAGTGGTATGTCATTCAGACTAGTGAGCCCAAGGTCTGGGGTTCGAGACTGACAGGTGTATTTTATTTTGCTGCTGTGCAATACAAGGGCCCTGTCAGACAGAGTGACTAAGGCACTTGTAAGCAGTTGTAAGTGGGTTTGCATGTGTTTGCATGATGCTTAGCTAAGCGCACACAAGCTCACACTTGCACACCCCCACTAACTACTGCTTAAAAGTGCTTACTCCCACTAACCCCCGCACTAATTTCTTTGAAAGAAAAGAAAATGGGGAGATAGGAAATTGGTGAAACAGGGGGAACAAAGAGGGGAAAGACAGCAGGGAAACCAGCTGGGATGTGCAGGAAGGGTGTAGGGAAGGCCCATAGCTGCTCATTTCTTTACCAGCAACAGCTGTGCATATGTTCGTAATTTGGTGTGAAATTTGCAACCTTCCACCCCTGAGAGAGGGGTGAGGACAACAGAGTATGTTGTACTGCCAATTATAATTATCAGTTTACATGTCCGGCAGACATGTGTGCGGAATGGGCAGCTATGTATGGGGCGTAATTTTTTTGTGGGAACAGATTGCCCTTTTTTTTAATTTTTTTTTTCAGGTGAGAGTGGAATGTGAGGTAGGGGATGTAGGTATATTTGGGGAGGTAGGTTGGGGAGGTAAGCAGACAAGACAAACAAGACGCATACAGGGGTGGAATTTGATACATGGTGGGGGTGAACACAATTGACGGGGAAGGTTGTTTGGAAATCGCAAGCCCATGAGCCCACAGATGGTAACAGTGGAATTGAGATCCCCACCCATGGGCAGTCACCACTGCACCTTCACAGCCCCAAGGGTGGCTGTGCTGGGGGCTGAGTAGGCCGGCAGGCTCACCCAAGAGATGTGCCACTCTCGCCTCAAGCAGGGGTAGGGGATCAGCGACTAAACGCTGGATCTCCCTATGCACCACAGCCCGGACCCTTTGAAGGGTGACAGGTGGCCCTTCTCTGCCCACGCTTGCATGGGGTGATGATCCCCACCCCCTGCAATGCTTCCACCTGAAGGTGGCACAGGACCAACGGAGGAGGGGAGCCTGGGCTGGGCATCGGAGCTGCTGGTGCCAGGTGCACTCGCCAACTGAGAAGGGACAGGTGGGTCCGCTGGGACCAGCCTTCCCATACGTTCTGTGATTAGGTGTGTTTAATTACAACATAAACAATAGCATTCCAGATTAGTTGTAACAGCATGCAGTAATATTCCCATTAACCCAACACACTAAGGTTCCAACAGCTGAACAGCAATCATAACACATGCATATATTGAACAACAGTGGATATTCCAACAGCATGCAGGGATGTTTGGTAGCAACAGGCCACCATGAACGTGATGTTTGAACACAGCACATGCATCAACATGAATGCAAATATTTATAACACAATAGGACATATGTCCCAACAAATATTTAAGATTACACATACCCATTGAGGTGTGGAATTGCATGGTTTATGCACAAACAGTAGGGTGTAGAAAAAACCTCAGTTAACATCTTATAATCACTTTTACTCTACACTACATTCCTAGTGACTGCAAGTGTATATTCCCTACATGTATTATTACACTTGCCACCATGCATTAGGTTGTGTAATGGGTTTGGCTAGTTCAATATATACTTGACCTATATCTGACATACTAACTGTCCAAGATGCAGATGTTACTGCTACATATTTCATGGTTGCATTTATATTTCTTTATCTACATATCTGGATGTTTTCACATGGCATTTTCACTTGAATTTGTACAGAACCCTGCATTTATTGAAGCACACTCACATTTCTGGGGAACATATTAGCATGCTACTCATGTGCCAGATTTACTTATGCATGCCAGCCAGTAACTGACTGTTGAGGACTGTATATATGCTTCACAGCTTCTAGCACTTCCATCACCCACTGTAGATGGGACTGCAGAACTCTGGGTTGCCAGCACTTTCTAACACAGTACTATTTGTATAATGCAAGGGTACAACAATATTTCAAACTAAGTGTCACACACACACACACACTCCGGGTTTTAAACCTTTATTACTGACATTACACACTTTTCCACAGGGTCACTCCTTTATTTGTTATAACAGTGCATATGGCAGACATATTCAAGACATATTATACCTTTATTAATGGGTTAGAGCACACTTTTGCAGGCTCACTCACATATATTATATGACGGTACCTGCAGAGATTTTATTCCGGACATATGTTACCTTTCTTAATGGGTTACTACGCTCTTTTTCTGGCACTATGACTATTTTGTATGACAGTACATGCAGAGGACTTATTCAGGCCATTTTATGGCTGTATTATCAGACTACAACACTTTATTTCATGCTCTCTCCCCTATTTTATATAACAAAACATGCAGAATTTTCACTAACCTGCCTGGTGGCACAGCCTTTGCAGCCTATCAGCATAGGCTTGCTGATTCGCAGCATGGTCACCTGCAGCTGTGAAGTAAATGAGGGGATATTGAGACATACCTATCCATTATACAGAATCAATTATCAATTCTTACAACTGCATTCTATGGCTACTTACTCAGTCGTGGGGCATCCTGCATCCCACGGGCCTCCTGTATCCATTGGTTCAGGCGGTCCTCCTTCCATCTCTTCAGGTCTGCATGATGGTGATGGACCTGCTCACTGGTGCGAGGAATGCCTGTGGCACTGGTGAGGTCATGAGCTAACAGGTTCCAAGCCTCAGCCTTGTACTCCATCCTTTGGAGCTGGTCCTGCAGGAGTCTGGACTCATGACGGTGGACAAGGAGCCAAACCATGTATTTTGACTCCTCAATGCCCCAACGCTGCGCTCTGAAGCGTGAACCCTCTCCTGCACCTGCCATTCTGACTGCAAATGTGACCTACAATCAGTAATGGCGAGTATTCCTGCCTATGGGGCTTAAATATGCCGCATTTCCCGCACTTTTTTGTGATTGGCCGTTTTTGAGAATTCTAGGCTGACTGCAGACATGCTTAGTAATGGTTAATCTACCATTTCTAAGTATATGTATGCTAATAGTAGCTGCTTCTTTTAAGCTGTCATGGCTTAGTGGTTCTGTACTTGGATTATAATGCACAAGGTCCTAGGTTCTTACCTTGTCATTCTTTTATTTTAATACTGTCTAGACAGGCTAGGGGGTGTGGCTGTGTTTAAGCAACTTAGCTCTACGTTGCTCCCCGGTGCCCTACAGTGCCCTGGTTGGCGCGGCATGCATGTCCGTGCAAACACATTGCGCTGGGTAAAGCACATTTAAACTTTGGCCAACTTTATTGCGCTGGGTAAAGCGCTATTAAGCTATGGGCACCTGTATTGCGCTGAGTAAAGCGCTTTTAAACTTTAGGCACCTCTGTTTAGCTGGGTAAAGTGCTGCTTAATGGCAGGCTATTATATATCTGGATCCTTTAAAAATATATATTTTGTTCACTGATACATTGGCCATTTCACTGCTTTTACTAATATTTTAATCATATATGTCTGGCATTATTTCATATACTGATTTACAACATAAATACAAAGAGGAGTGGTGGGACTCGAACCGTGAATGCCTCCTATTTGTGCATACACTCTACCATTACACTATTGCAATTTGGTGCTATTTGCATAAACATTCTTTCTTATGCTCTTCCATGCCGGAATTGCTAACTACAGCTAAGCAATGGGCACACCCGCACACACACGCGCAAATATGGGCAGCTATATCGTGGATTTAAAAAAAATAATTGTTTACTTTATATAAGTGTGATGGGGTTTACTGTGTCAGGGAGTGTGGTGTTGGGTGCAAGTACATTTGAGCGAACTCGCTCTTGTGTGTTGACATTATGCTTTTTAAAACCTTGCAGGGTCGTGGACATTTAGACTGCTCGGCAGTCGGACACGCCCCCTGCTTTCCTACTCAGTCCGTGTAAGAGTTACGGTTGAGTCAGCGTGCCCTCATGAATATTCATGGCACGCTGATGTCATACCATTCAACTGCAGCCTTCGAGTAAGACATATTAAGTCTTACACGGAGGTTTCGTGAATCCGGGGGATGGTTTACTTTGGTATTTGATAGTTTTAATTTGAATTGATATAGTAAATGAAGACAATAGCAGTGTCTTCTTAGGTAACCACACTTTAATAAAACAATAAAATATTAAAGTGTGTTTACCTAAGAAGACACTGCTATTTTCTTCATTTATTTTCTACTAGTTTATTGGTGGAAAGCTGCTTTTGGTCGATGGTGAATTGATATAGTGCCTGTGAAGTCTGTCTTTTCTGGATGCATTGCTTTCGCTTTGTTGTGAAAGAAATTGGAAGTTGTTTATCTTTTTTTTTTTTCCATCCCCCATAAAACATCACTCAACTGGCTCCCCAGTGCCTCACATACACCTGGAATCTACCAGATCATCTCCTTACTGTGCCCCTGGACTTGCTCTGGTATAGCAAGGGCCAGTTGTGGGACCTAGAGGCATCTGGGAGGCTTGTCCATCTCTAATTTTGTTCTGTTTATTTATTTTTTTCATTATATGCCTGACCCATTGTCTGCCCTGCCTCCCACACGTGTTGATCATGTCTGAAGGTAACTTCCCTCTTTGGACCACACCTTCTCTAGGAGACCATTATTGCTGAATGCTGTCCCACCTGGAAAGGGCATGCCCACCCTCTTTTCCACTCATTAATTGCCTGAGCCACTAATCAAACCCAGGTCATCTGGCACCTAGTCAGGGCTTTATCCCTCTATACCTCCAAAGGGGCATTAAGGAAAATGTGTATCTTGTTAGAGATTTGGGAGTTATCCAGTAATGAGTATTTTGGTTAGTTCTGCTTCCCAAAACTTCCACTGGTAGAACTGGAGCTAATAACTCCCTACATGGTATAACAGTATGCAAGGCTCATGTTCAACACACCAGTGAGCAGCACTCTTATGTGTGATCACTAATGCTTTAAAAATACCAGGATATTTGATGACTGAGATAGTAGTACCCCTGAGAATTCTCTTTTCTGCAAAATACAGCAATATCAGAGTTGGTATATATTAATAGCAGAGCTATGGGGAGTGCGGACCCTGCACTGGAGATGCAAAGGGTCAATTTTCAGTGATATTGTTTAACCAATCACTGTTGTTTGTGGTCATGTTTGCAATGTATAATGAAAAATGGAATTCAGAAACTAAAGGCTCTCTGTATACAGTTTGTGAACAATATTAAGAAAGTCAAGGTAGGGCAAGATAAATGGGATCATTTATATATTTATTTCCATTTGTTGACTGTGTAAAAAAGACTGCTGTATGGACCCTTTTTACCCTAGACCTAGGCTCATCTGCCAATCATTTTACGAATGGTGATTAACTTGGAGCCACACAGATTATATATAGCTGAAGATGCAGATTGGGATATAGAGCTAGAGACACAAGCTCTGAAATAAAAATAGATAGTGAATCACATGACAAACATTAGATTATAGCACTGATGCAGGAGTGGGAAATAAAATCATTAGATTATAGCACTGATGCAGTAGTGGTAAATAAAATTATCTTGTAAATAATCATGTATGAAGAATGCTAATTTAAGCTAATTAAATAGTACAGAGCTAAGCAAAATAAAGTTTAAGAAAACAGAAAACATAATAGCTTTATTAAGCATCATATATAAAACAAAATAACCAGAAGGGGAGAATTCTAAAACATGTTCATAATGTCCAACCACACCCCAATAGATCATCTACATTTACTCTACTCAGTTGACCCATTCATTCATTCCTCCTTCTTAGGGACAGACACTGACGAGGGAAAGAGCATTACAAATATTATAAATTCCACTGCAACTGAAAAGCAGGCTGTAGCAATGCAGCCTATACCATCTGGTATGTTAAATGTTAAAATTATACTAATGTCACTGAATAAATTAGAAAGATGATTCATATGAGAGTAAATGGTCAGTGTAAAGAAATAGAAATGAAGGTCACTGAATTTATATGAATTATACTTACTGATTTATTCCACTGGATTAGTGTGGTATGCCATAGATATTTTTTTTCTGGAAGCCTTACATATTCACGAAATAAACATTACTATAATCAAAGGAGAAAGAAAACCAGTTACTGCAAAATACACTGAACTATGTTAGAGTGTTTTTAAAGGCAACAAATTCAAAAATGAAAAGTGAAAGAAATATGATAGTGTATGGCAAATGAAGATATGGGCTGGGCCTGGAGGAATACAAAGGGTTTGAAGAAAACATAGGCCAGTGAACCTGACATCTCTCCATGGGAAGATGACATCATGGTTTTTACAGACTGACTAGCATGATCCTGAAGGCACTGTCTATATTAAATCTGAATTAGCATAGCTTCACAATGGTGAGATCAAAGCTGTCTAGGAGGGAAACATAATATCAGCACGTCATGAGAGGAAACAAAGTGGAAAGAGCCAGATGAGTTTTAGGAAATTTTTTAAATTCACAACACAAAAATCCTTGCTGAGTGGATATATTTTATCCACAGCTTATCATGTGGATCAAGGTTATCTTAACTATTTTGCCCCAAACAATACTGATTGTATGGGGAAGGGCTTGTGCCTCTCCAAAACTTTTCTAGGCACTCCCTCGAAACTGGCATCATATTTACTTGAGAATAACTTAATTCCCCACAGGAACAACAAACAAACCTGCAGTATATTTATTCAACTTGCAGACTTATTAGTTCTGCCACTGTAGCAGGGCATTACTCTTCAAGTAGGTTTGCCCTTAAGGATGTTGCACTTTGTTGTAGTGCATTTACACACTCAAACTGTAAATATGTGAACTGATTCATAAAGCTGAAGGGTTTCTTTTATAGCTAGGCATCCTATGGCCCCTGTGACCTCTTGTCTAACATACTTCTTGTGTGTCTACACTCATGTACTTTCACATTAAATGCAATTAAATGCAGTACAGCTAAATATCTCACCTCAAGTTAACCACGTGATTGTCAATAACACTTATTAAAGAGCGGATTTAGCACTAATTGGTCTGTTGGCTGTTAACACTGAAAATATCCCTTTCACAGCACAAGTTTCAAAAGGAATTGACTTTTGTACATATTCAGTTGTTATATATGCTGTGGTGGTACGGCGGTAGCGTTGATACCTCACATCAAGAAGTTCTCCCGTTCGATTCTTGGCTGGGCTTGGGAGTGCCTTCTGTGTGGAGTCTGCATGTCCTCCCCATTGTTGGGTAGCATTTGAAAGACATGCGTGCGTAAATGGGTGTGCCTTCGTTGAAGGTTGAGCATCGAGCTGGCACCTCGGCATTTCGTAAAAATCTACTGCCAATCATTAGCAGACCAGAGTTCAGCTGTGGTGACCCCTTACCAGGAAAAGCCAAAAGACAAAACCCGGGATTCATGAAGCTCAGCGCAAGGCCGGTGTTAGGCTTGCGCCAACCGTATGGCATGAAGATGGCACAGTAGCACCAAATGCATATTAATGAAGGCGCGCTGCCACCACAGCCACATGCATAGGAAAGGAGCGCGAGTTCATAGGGTGTGGAAATGTCAGCTGTCGACGTGCAACCTAAAATGTTTGCATATAACAATTTGCAAGCAATAGTAATCACATCTGTCAGTGTTCGTGGATACTGAAACGTATGCAAAGCATGCAAGACAGTTCCTGCGAACACAAAATGAAGAAGCAAACACAAATGCACGGTAAGGAATAACGGGTCCCTATCCCACGAACAAATGATATTGAAAACCGTGTGCCCGTAGTCCAATGCAGTGCAGATAGTTATACCAAGTGGAAGTGAAACGCATCATATGTTAGCGCGCTGCCAATAGGTACGTCCAGCCCAATGGTCAGGGTCACCAGCTGACCCATATTGTGAAGGAGGGTACACAGCTGGGCAGATGTGTCCATAACAAAAAACATGATAAATGTACATATCTAGCGACCATATGATTGAATTATATCCCACAACGCATGTAATAGTCACATTTTATTTTTTTTATTTATTTAACATTTGTTGACTGGGAAAGTCCGACTAGGTTCCACAGATCCTGTTTTCAGCGGAGGCCCGGGGAGAAACGCTCCAGAAGCATGTCTTTAGAATGTGGGAGGAAACTGGAGTACCCGGAGAAAACCCACGCGAACGCAGGGAGAACATGCAAACTTCACACAGAAGGCACCCCAGCCGAGAATCAAAGCAGAGAAGGCGACAGCATTAACCGCTGCACCACTGCGCCACCTGGCATACAATAGGTATGTCTGTGTTTCACATACCAAATGTGACAGGAAATAGAATAAGCATGTAAAGGAAACAGAAGGAGCATATAAATTGCTACAACAATAAAGCAACATGTAGGCTGAAAGGAACAGTATTATCCTTAGCGTTGGCTGTGGGTATGTGTTGTCCAGTACATTCGGATATGTGTCCGGAATATATCCCATCCTGGACATAGGAAAAGGTGGCATCCTACCAATGATTAGAGCAGTCGGCCAAAATCCGCACATCAGTGGTCCAAGCCGAACTTGTCAGGATGTGTCACAGTTGAACGGGTATTACCCGGGTATACCAACCATGTCATGAAAATTAAGTATGGGCGTGTACCTATGTGCGTGAGGTATAGCATGTGGAAAGTCAAACATGGCAGGGTAGTCCACACAACCATACAAGTACCTGACATATGTAGGGTATGCAATGTGTTACCTTGACCGTGTCATGGGCCATCAACCAAAGCAGTGATGATGGAGTGTCAGGAATATGTGTGTGGGGGGATGGGTAATGGTATAATCCTCCAAGGTGACACTGTGTCGTATGCAGAATAGGTGAACCGGAGGTGTATGATGGAGCACTGGGTGAAGCAGAAAGAAACACAAAAACATGTATACATATCTGCAAAACAACCAGACAGGCCATACTGTAGAACACAATCCCACAAACATATGAATTTTAAAATGTGCGATACAAATGTATAGACATGTCACCGGCACATACCCACAGATTGGTCCTGATGGAACTGGTCATATCAAATGCAACACGCCTGGATACATAATGGACTACCCAGCATCAACTCCACAGCACACAACCCGCTCCCATACCTGAACATCCACCAAATCCAGCCATACTTGGCCTACTGGTTTGGTGCAGCCACATCTACACATAGTGACCACTACGCATATGTAGTAGGTAGTGTCACCCTAGGCAGTTTCAGGATTGCAAACTATGTATCCCTTGCATGTAAAACCCCCAGCACATTTTCGTAACGCCGGAAGAATGTTCGGTATTTGTCTTGTTTTGGTCTTGTTCAATTTTTGGGATATCCTTCATGGGATAAGTAACCTGTGTAAACATTAGAATGGGTATGAAGACACGAAGTCCAGTCCTGTAGATATCTGGACACAAGTTGGAATGTGCAGTAGTGGTGCACGAGACTGTCCAGCCCTAGGTGGTCATGCAGAACCTACTACCCAGGATCAAACACTTGCCCGTGATGCACGTGTCCTGACACGAATAAGCGAGAGAATATATTGCACGCATTTGCATAGTGGCACATGGTCACGTCAGGATAGAATAAACCTAATTTGTAGAAGAAACAGACAAACAACAAAAGTGCCAAAGGTATAAGGCTCACAGTTAGGAAACAAATGAATGTTCTAAACCTGCACTGACGGTGGCTATGTGTTGGCCCAAACAATCTAGTGTCCGCAGTAGGGTTACCATCTGTCCCGCTGTGCGAGGGACAGTTTCTCTTTGGACAGTTGTGTCCTGACAAAATACATTACAAATGGCAAATGTCCTGGGATTGTAGGACATAATTATGTCCCATATGTTATGTAATAGTTGCAGAAAATAATTATTTCAGTATCTAAAATACCTAAATGTTACAAGAAACAGAATAAGCAACTAAACCGCTACAACAATAGGCTTTTATGTAGGCAAATAAGAAAGTTCTATCCTTTTTACTGACCATGGGTATGTGTCGGCTTGTAAAATCTGATGTGTGTTCTGAAAATGTCCTATCTTGGCCATTTGAACAGGTGGCAACCCTAGTCCCCAGAATAAATCCCAGCCTGTACATATGACAATGTCAACGCTACCAATGGTCAGAGCATTCGCACAATAACTGGTCAGCCTCTGAATCACTCACAAAGCCAGTGACCTTTGGGGGAAAGGTGTTGAATGAGAATGACTACTTACAACAATGAAGAGTAATAGACGCATTTAACTGAAGAAAATTAGTAGTATTATGAATCTGTCAACACGTTCCAAGTTAATAGTATTAATATGGTAGAAGTGTCCGTGATTGTCCATGAGTTGTCATAGCCTTGTCCCTGTCACTGTAGAAACGAGTCCCCAAGTATCACAGAGGTCCATACACATAAGTACACCAACTAACTGTGACATCTGTTGACAGGACTATTGCATACCTGTAGTGAATTTATAACAGAAGTCCAGAATAATATTCAGTTTATCTATAAATGAATGAAATAATCAAATGGGAAGGGGAAAAACATGAAAACCACCCCCCAACCTACATTATGTAGTGGAACCACTCCCCACCCTAAATTATGTAGCGCCGACCCAATAATGTGGTCAGAGGTGCCCAAACACCTGCGTCTGTAAACACAGGTAGAATGTTAAAATCTGGGCTAACTCTGTCCATGTGCTATGTCTGATCTTTGAACAGTGCCAGGGCAGTTCTAGTCACCAGTCAGCCAAACCTAAACCCAGACCAGCACATGAACTCCCTGACAATCAAACATGCGTATGTGCGAGGACTATACGCGTAGGAGTTCTGAATATCCTTGGAGTGAGTAGACTTGCAGCACGGGTCCAGAGCAGTAGGAAACAGGGAATGTCCTAATTGTAGTACTGTGGTTTTCCCAGCAGGAGAATGGATGCCTGCTGTGTAAGGGAAGCGGTGAGGCATATGTCAGAGTAGCTATGAACCATGGGAATACATATAAATGAGCCAGAACACCAATAGTGTAGTGGTTACAGCATCCGCCCAATGTAAAGGCATTCCCAGTTCAAGTATGACTATAGCACATATTAATTGTGTAATGAATGCCTCTGTGCTGTAAAGCCAACATTTATACATGTAAAGGTGACCGCGTTCCATGGGTCCATTAACCGGATTCCATCAAAGTGGTACTTTCATAAAGAATAAGGCACATGTAATCCCAAAGAAGTGCCTGTAAAGATATGCAACTCAGAATAAGTAGATGCAAGTGTGCCTGCGTGGGTGTATGCAGCTATTAGCATAGCAAATGTATGTTGTCTTGTACAGCTGTAACTTTTATATATATAGAGAGATGTGCGTATAGATAAATATCCACAGACATAACAGAAATATGCAATTATATATCTACATGTTTATCTATATATATATATACACATATATATATAAATATATATATATATATATATATATATATATATATATATATATATATATATGTAAGGAACACCGAAAGATGAAAGCAAACATAAGGGTTTTGAAGGGAATCCAGAGCAAGTAAGGAGTTATGAAGTGCTTGCAGCATATGTCACATAAAGCTGCACAAGTGTGAGTAGAGCAGCGCTCTTCACACCAGAGGCAGGGTTATACCAGTGGCCATAACATCATTGAAGTGCTACGTCAACATTGTAAACAGACAGAATGTAGTACATGTTGTGACCACCTACACTTGTAACCCGCAAATCGTTCGTAATCCATAACACCAGGAAAGGCATGTATGTGCAAATATGAATGGATGGTGAGCCTGTGAATACACTAGGTGGTACAAAATGTGTGTAGGGCCCCAATGCTCATGAGAGGGCAATGTGTAAAGGTGTGTCATGGCTGCGATATCAGGTGTATAATGGCTGTTATGCGTGGAAACTCAACACGGGTGTGCAGGAGAAACTATGGATATGCGATTATAGACACAGGAGTGCTAGGGTATGTTGCACCGGGTGCAATGGAATGGCCTGTGGAGGTCAGCTAGTACGTAGGTACAATTCCCAGATAGAGCGTCATTTGCTTGGAGACATGCGTGAATGGGCGTATCGTTGTCGGACGTTGTGCGTCAGGGCTGGCAGCCTGGTACGTAAAACCTATATGCCACCCATGAGCAGAACAGAGTTTTGCTGTGACAACCCCAAACCGGGAAAAGCAGAAAGCAACTACATGAAGACAACAATATGTTGACGTACAGTCACAGTAACACAAACACACATCCTATCAACAGTAATAATATGAATGTGCACAGAAACAAACATAGTAGCAGGAAAAATAGGCTGCGCATATGAGTAATAGGTCGAATGACACTGTATTACATCCCAGTTAGCAGCGGCACCCCAGACATTAAAAATGTGTGACATCTGTCCGCTGTATAACGTGCAATATACTGAGCACAACTTCACTGGAGTGAAGTGTTGGTGTCATAATGACTAAGGCAATAGTTTGCTGTTGAAGCAGAGATAAAACCCAATACGCATGTGTAAGTGTCTATGTCCGGGAAATGTATAGGTTAACGGACACACAGATGTATATAAAGATAAAAATGTATATATACATATATCTATATTAATTTACATACACATATATAATCATATGGATATATATATATATATATATATATATATATATATATATATATATATATATACACACACACACAAGGATATACTACGGATATATATAGATAGATATATATATATATATATATACACAAACAACAGGTACTGATATATACACATACACACAAAACAAAATATATATGTCGGGGTAGATATACACGTGTACATAAATAGGTTACTTCACAGCAATTAGGGGTAACATATTTACAGCCCGGGCATATGTGACTGGGAGGTCCAATAAATAAACGTTGTACCCCCCACATCGCCCATCTAGGCTGGACAGACATACAGACAGGCAATACAGATCAATACACTGCCGCTGTCCAAAACACCGGTAGGAAAGTACCAGTGGGAGAGTTCTGCAAGGTCTACACTTTAAACATGGATAACGGTGTCCCTTGCAGGACCCCAAAAATTCAGGGTACATTTGAATCTGCTGACATTAACACGAGCAGGATGTAGGTGTACATGGAACAGTAGGTTGTGCAAGTGTGATAATACATGGGTTGACAAAACCTACGACATGTGTCCTGAGATGGGGAGAGTGGGCAATGTGTAGGGGTGTGCTCATACCCCAGCTGCGCTCGCAGTAAGTATTTGTCACGACTGCTGTAGAGGGGTGCCAGGTAGGTGGACCATGGGTATGCATTAATGGGCTTAAGTGTGCAGGTGCTGGTTGGCAGAGATCTAGTAGGCCCACCCAGTGGAAGTCATTAATTCTCCTATGTGGGCATAGCATATGCCTACACCTCCCAAACCTGAAGAGCACATCTACCGGATAGTCTGTAAAACATCGGGGGAATACATAGAGAACAAATCAGTGCCGTGTACCCGATTAGCATGGACGTCCATAGCTATGTATCAGAATGTAACAAAGTCCAACTAAACACTTCCAGAACTAGTGATATTAGGTGAACAGGTGGCAGAATACAGGTAATGACAGATGACAACATGTATGAGTCATAAACAGCATGTTCCTCGACAAACGTGAATGAATACATATGCTCTGTGACAGTGAATGTGTCTGGTTAATAGAACCAATCGTCTAAATGTGTCCCACAGGGTGTTATGCATTGTTCCTGATACAGTGTTCATTCACACCCATTGGTATGTGAGTTCTGCTACTGACGGAAAGTGCATAATTTGCTGACCACCTTAGGTAGATGATAGCATAATAGAAGAGGTTCAACACCCATACGCCTGTGAGGGACACACCCGTCTGGGCAGTTGTGTCCTGCAAAATGACAGTGAGTTCGGGAATGGAGGCTATATAGTGTGTGTAATGGTGTCAGACATCAATTTGTTGTATCAGCAACAGCTACATGTAATAGGAAACAGTATTCTTAATTATAATGCTACACGAATAACCTTAACGTATGCAAACCGTTGAAGTCGTCCGTTTACTACTGGCTGTGGGCATGTGTTGCCTTGACACATGTGATAGCTCTACATATAGGTTCTATAGGGCCGCCACCATTCTGAATGGCCAAAGTGGAACCTGCTCTGTAGAAATGTCAGATGTACCAGGGCAGAACATACCTACAGCCATGCATAGTACAGAAATATACATATCAGAACAAATCAAAGCTTAGTCTAGCAGCAATAAAGTTGCTTATGCTACTACATATGACATATCGACGTGTCAGGTATACAAGACCTGTAACAAGCAACCAGTACAGACATATACAACATGCGAATGTCCCCTAATCAGGACAGTTGCAATGGCTAGAGTATTGTCCATACCACTCAACTGTCCCTGAATGTCAGATACGTCCCTGAGTTTGACTGAAAGTTTAACTCTGTCCCTCTTAATCCCTCCTAAAATTAGTGGCTGTTGAAGGAAAGGTGGAGAATTACACTTACTGACTCATGACAATAAGTAAGAGTTATAAACAACTGTTACCTCAGAATATGTGTATTAAGTCATATGCTCTGATTCTGTCAATGTTTCAAGTTAATAGCACTACTTTTGTAAAAGTGTCCCTGATTTTTCTTGACCTGTCCCTGATTCAGTAGAAATGTGTCCTTGATTGGTGGAGAGTTCTGTTATTGTCACATGAGATATGCGTGATGAGGGACTGTCCCATGCAAAGTGGGAAAGGTGTCACTCCTACAGTCTCCCGTCATGCAATCTGAAAGGTGGACAACGTGCAGTAGGTATGCGGTAGCATGACTCGGCGGACAGCTGCATTAACAAACTCAAGTCACATGTCAGCATTGCAGAGTATCGGTTCCCATGTATCAGGCAGATGGGAGCAGATCGTATGAGGAACACGCATATAATATGATTACGTCACTGGACAGGCCGCCAAGTCCGTACAGTCAAACGTCTGCTGTCGAAAAATGGTTACCCATACCCGATACTGTAGTCATGTACTCTGATGTAATACGCATCACAAGGGATCGCACACACCCAGCGTGAGTGACAAATATAAATGAAAATGTTGGTGAGTGAGCGCCTGTAAGTGTGTTTGTCTACCAGTATGCCAGTAGTGCACTGTCAAAGAAATGTGGAGTCTAAACATGTATAAGGTGCTGTGACCAGAGGTCAGCAGTACTTAACACTGTGCACACCCACGCACAACTGCTCCCACCTGCTGGAATGTGCCTTACCCAGTCTGTATCCAAAGGCGTTGGCCTGTCCGTAAACAAAGAACCGCCCTATACACGTGATGGTAGAAGTACCCTGCGCACATAGCTCATGTGAATTAAAAATAGACCATGGCATATGTACAGACAATAGACCATACACACACAATACAGCGCAGACTTCCAACAGTATAGCAATGTACTGGCAGATATGTCCGGACCACTGGTGTATGCATGCCTGGCCGTCCTGTGTTTCAGTGTGTGAGCATGCCCAGTATGACTGTTACGTATGTTGTCGACCAACATTACCGTCATACCGTCATGTGTGTGAGCATGCCAAGTATGGTCAACTGTATTGCATGTGTCACATGTCCAGATAGTTAGTACTGTGTTGCTGACCCCTCCGTTCTACACAGACAGGTGTCATGCTGTGTCTGCAGGGTAGCTAATGGTCATGTGGCATTGACAGTTGCTACATGTCTGCATAGCGTGGGGGGACATCCAACCACAACCACAGTCCTACACAGCACCGTGAGTGGCGCACATGACTCTCACATGTGTAGGTTTGACGGGAGGCACAGCCAACAGTTGTACACATCTGCCACTACTGTACTGGTATGCCGGGTACTCCATGTCAGTGTGTGGACCTACCTAAATTGCTGATTGGAGGGATACCAGGGTACGTCAGTTCCCAGCTTTAATTACCAGCACAGTGTTGTTGGACATCCTAGCTTACACAACCTACATCAAACTGCCTGGCCTGCGATCATCTGTGTGTGTCTTAGGGGGTTGGGGTCATTCATTGGGCATATCCATAGGCCATCGTATATCATTTGTCTGTATTGGTCCACATCTGTCCAGCTGCATGGAACGTGTGTGGGCTGTACGGACACACATGGTGGTCAGCCCATAATCTGCAGTGGGCTAGGACACCCTGTGTACTACAGGCTACCGTTGTGCTACAGAGGTCATGGTGCCACTATGGATGTGTACTGTCTGCTGCCCTAACATTTGGCCATCACAGTCACTTGTATGCACACATACATACCATAGCAATGGGTAACTACACATTCTAATAGAACTGCCACTTGTTAGGTCAATAGACATACCCTGGGTGTGTTCCAGACTTGAGGACAGTGCTGGAGTGCTGGCTATGTTGGATGCACACAGTGCACCTCCTATACATGGCCGAGCACAGGTACTGTCATGTTTGGCATCCATTGTATTGTGTGTGGGTCAGAGAGGGGGAAATCTGTGGGTACCTACTGTGTCAGTGCATATGCCTTGTGTTGCCTCTTTGCCAAGGGCAGGTCATACTGTGCACAGGCTTTCGCCGACTGTGCCCTGCTCAGGTAGTTCCTTCACCAAGTCACACTGTGCCTGTACAGGCCTTGGCAGTGGTGTTGGGCTGTGTGGCCCTGCCCCATGTTGTTCCTGCTGCAACTGTTACTGCAGGATAAGATTGTGTAGCATTGCAAATACCATAACAACTTGTATGCATGCAGCTTGGGAATACTGCAGAGCTTCAACAGATGTGTCCGGATACCAGAACTGTGAACTGAGCATCCCAAACACATGCACAAGCATATGTCTTGCCTGTGCATCCGCCTCAGTATGGTGTGAGTGTTCAGGTGTGTGTGCATTGCTGATGAGTGTCATCAGCCACGACACCAGTGTTTACCCAGCATACCCCACCAGGAGACTGTTGGGGATGTCCATATTGGCACTGGTGTGCTACAGCTGTGTCAGAAGCCATATATCAGACACATCATAGCTTCCAGGGCAGACAGCACACACATTCAATCTCATGCCCTGGCCATCGCATATGGCTTAGCTGTTGGAGGGTATGCCCCTGCAGTGACTGTAGGCCCTACCCCACTCACTGGGTGGTGCTACGATGTGTATGTGTGTGCAGGCTATAGCACCCAGTACCCCAAGGTAGTCATCCATGTGGTTGAACAGATGCATATTGCTGGTCTACTAATCACATGTGTTGAGGACATGTACGTGCTCACTAGCATGTGTTGACATGGCATCTGTGAACTGGTGCAATACTCTGGATGCAGATGCCTGTGAGATACCCATAATATCCCCAGTTGTGCTGTGTGAGGTACCTGTGGCTAGTACACCTAGGCCAACACATACCATGGTATCCACTGTGATGTGTTTCCCTTGGCCTGTTTGATGTGTCAGGTGTGGCAGGCACAGGTCAACAAGCTGCTGTAGGAGGTCTCTGTCCACCCCATAGTGCTCCAACATCCCCAGCCCATGTAGCCCCTGGTAAGTCACCTTCGGTCTATAAAGTCTTTTGTCACCTCAGTAAGGGTTGTTCGGCGGCATACACATCCTCATTGCCCCAGCCTCCTGCACATGTTGGTATATGTTGCCTGCTGCAGCCCGTGTCATTTGGTTGGACAGTGTCATGAAATGTCCCTGCAGGTATACACCGGTGGTGTAGAGTGCGGACGAAACCTGTGTGTATGCTGCTTACTCGCATTAATGTACTGTTCATGTGCAGGTTGGCCATGTCATCTGCTGATTGTGCTGATCAACACCTGTTTGTGCAGCCTGTACACCCTGACTACCCCACCACTGCTGTCATCCCTCCCAATGTCACCAGGCAGGTATAGATACACCCCTAGTTTAGGTGTGCTAAGGCAGGAGCACTCCCGAGTCACAGTACTGCAATGTACGTACAGTATGCCTGACCCCCCCTCCCATGCTGTCAACTATATTCGAGACTTACACCCAGCTGACTACACACATACACTCCAGGGACCAGCAGAACACCCTGGTGATAAGTGGGATACACTATAGTCAACCTCATCTGCATAGTATAGTCTTCTAATGAATAGTTATATGACCCATACCGAACCTCCAAATTAATAACCACTGCTCAGTGTCGCTCACATCCATACACAACTGGCAACATGTGCCTTACTATCACCATATTCGTTGTCCCATGGTCTTCCCAGCAACAAAATAACCGGTGTCTACACGACTACAACCCGTGGCCCTGCACACTACAGACGATGTGCATTACCACCACGCCATGGCAGATATACATGGATCCCAGGTTATCACGTACAGATCATCCGGCACAAACATTCAATAGTGCTGATGTCCCCAGACATATATGTTCACATCTATGTCCACATCTACATCTTCATATATCATATATATTATTTGTATACATATATATATATATATATATATATATATATATATATATATATATATATACATACACACATATACATGTACACACATATGTAGATATGCCATTTATATCACAACAGTGGACCACATGACAGCAATGCATCACACAGGAATGAAAAGGAAACTACATGTGCCATCTGCATCATGTAGTGTTGTTACTATCAAGGCACATGTGTTATGTTGCATCAAACGGGTCAGACCGTATCAAGGGTAAGAGTAGGGCTGCTGACAGTTACTCACCAGACCTATTGGCGAATGTATGTGTTGACAACCCAGTGTCTTGGCAGAATATGCGCGCTGTGGACACTATATAGGTCAGCAATAAAACACACTGAACACATCCCGCAGCTAGCCACCCACAGATACAAACACATACGGTATAACTGCCAAACACACACACCTGCCATGCCTTGGAATCGAGCACCTACCTGTATAGTCTACCACACTACAGCATTATGCAGTAACAGAACGCGCTACCGAGTTCCAGCATCATTGCACTCCCACAGGCATACATCTAGGTGGATGACATCATCCGCAAAGGCAAAGACGCCGATAGGGAATGTATGTGGAGTGAGCCATCTTAAAGCATTACTCTGTCCCCAGGCAGCTGGAAATACACACGCACACTTGGCAGAGCTGGGAGTCGAACATGCACCTAACTACCTTATCACACTACAGCATTATGCAGTTTCAGAACACGCTATCGAGATTACTGGTACACAGCACTCCCAGAGGCATATTTCTAGGTGGATGACATCATCCACAAAGGCAAAGACACCGATAGGGAATATATGTGGAGTGAGACATCTAAAAGCATTACTCTGTCCCCAGGCAGCCGAAAACACACACACACACACACACACACACACACACACACACACACACACACACTTGGCAGGGCTGGGAGTTGAACATACACCTAACTACCTTATCTCACAGCATTATACAGTTACAGAATGCGCTATCGAGATTACTGGAACACAGCACTCCAAGAGGCATACTTCTAGGTGGATGACATCATCCGCAAAGGCAAAGACGCTGATAGGGAATGTATAGAGAGTGAGCAGTCTAAAAGCATATTACTGTCCCAAGGTAGACGTAGACAAACACACGGCAGTGGTGTGAGCGGGACAACTGCCTATCTACAGAGCACTATTACAACACTACATAGATACGAGATGCGCCACAGACAGTACACTCTTCAAGACAATCAACCAGTGTGTTCAATGTAGGCATCCATCCTGACGTGGGGTATGGACATCTGTTGCCTGGATGACCACCATCGCTATACAGGATGTCAATGGCCATGCCCATACACAGAAACACATCACCGACACAAGGTGTCAGTGGGCATGCTCACACAGTATCACACGCCTGTTTGGAATGTACTGTGTGTCCATCTAAACAACGACGTACTGGGCATGCTCACACACTTAGTAGAAGCGAAGGGCTATCTTGCATGCACACGGATTCTAAACACGGAAGGGCACAGTTTGGAATGTACTGTGTGTCCATCTACACAATGGCGTACTGGGCATGCTCACGCACTTAGCAGTTCCAAAGGGCTGTATTGCATGCACATGGATTCTAAACACAGAAGGGCACAGTTTGGAATGTACTGTGTGTCCATCTACACAATGGCATACTGGGCATGCTCACACACTTAGCAGTAGCAAAGGGCTGTCTTGCATGCAGACAGATTCTAAACATGGAAGGGCACAGTATGGTGTTACTGTCCCCACGTACAGAAGGCCACTCACATGTACTGACCAGTACACACTCAAGAGCCATCACAGATGTCTCAGGTGCAGATCACAAAGGTAAACACCGCATTCTACTATGTAGCCCTCAGACATCACCATGTCCTTGGATCAGCAACACACATCCATACATTACCACAACACCGTGTGACTCATGACCAGTGGACTGTACATAGGTCTACAGCAACTGTGCAGACTACACATGTACTGACAGGGTTCCATCATGTGTTATGCAATGCAATGATACCACTGTACATAACCAGGTCGGCTCTACACATAACAGGGGCCCTGGGTCTTACACAGCTGTGACAGATGACTGTCGCTGTATCGCTGTACACCAAAGAACACACATGTTTGGATATGACATGGACCACACACACACACACACACACACACACACACACACACACACACACACACACACACAAAACACATATGTACATAGCATAGCTTTTGCTGTCCTCCGTGCAGACAGGTGGCTACAGCAATCACACGCATGCACATGGAAGGTAGGTCCATGGCTGTTGAATGCCAACAGTACATGAGGTAGCAATGTCGACCGAGGAAACATTCCCTCTGTACTAGTTACCCAAGACACCCATCATATCATACAACAGTCCATGTGTTATGCATGTCATCATACATGTCCACCAACTGCAATGCATACAAACATGGCTACATGACAGGCATGTAGAACCAACACACATGTACATGTAGTGGTGTGCATGCAACTACCATGCATGTGCAGTAGCTGATGTATGTAATTCATCTGTGCCTAACTACAACATGCAGTTGCAATGCAGCCCCATCATTGACACCTGTATATGGTGAAATACTGACAGTACGGTAGGATGTACATCAGGTATGGATGGATGTGTGTACATAAAGTGGTGATCCACCTTTGCAGATGGATGTTTGCCGGGGATGGCTCACAGGTGTGTCACAAGCCATCCTACCATTACATGTGCAAACAGTACGCTATGTTACTGTTACTTGACGGTGAAGACATAAAACCTACACAGTGGTCGGGTGCTACTGACTGTAAGTCACATGACACCTGTAACACTTACATCCTCCTGTGTGCATATAGCAGCACAATTGCCGAAGGTAGCGTCGGTACACATAATGCGTCCAATACTGCTGCATGTCTGTCAGACATATCATCATATAGCAGGTGCATCATTCACAGTACTGCCATGTGTGTTTGCTTGTGTGACCATATATGCCACATATGGTGGGGAATATATCCCAATTGTTACACACCCCTGTACACTGTTGTAGAGATCTGTACATACTGCAGTGTGGAAAGCATGACATAGGCAGGGGTGGTGTGTGTATCACACACGTCAGCTAGCCATATGTGAATGACATTTGTGGACTCCACAGTGTGTGTGTGTGTGTGTGTGTGTGTGTGTGTGTGTGTGTGTGTGTGTGTGTATGTATGACTGTCTGGTGCACGGTGTGAGGGTGTATGCTACCATACAGAACAGACAGGATCCCCAACCCCTCATGGTGATGCAGTCTACTACCCTGTTGATGCCATCGGTCTCAGCCTTACTGGCTACATGTACATGTTCATTCTCTGTGTTGCATCGTGTGGGTGCTCAGTACTGTGAGGGTGATTACCACATAGGCAGGGGTCCTCACCTCAACACTATCGAGTGTGCGTTATAGTGTTGTTGACCCCATGAGTGTGGGTATGTTACTGCTTGTTTCTGTGTATGTTTGTGTGTGTTCTCATCCTGTAATGTGACAGGGTATTACTGCTACACAGTGAGGCCTCATGCTATCAACTGGCCTCTAATGTTATCATCGGCAAGACTGCTGTTTAAACCCCCCGCACCATGTCAACATACCTGTGATGTGACCTGGTATGGATGTCACGTCTCTAGCCATTGTAGCCTATTAAACAGCCCACATGCTTCTGAGTCAGTAGATGTGTGGACATCTGTGGTATGATAACCTTTCTATAAGGCAGGTTGAGGCTACGTATAGCATGCTGGTATTGCCATACATGCCTGTGAGTACTCAACATTTACACATGGGAAACTGCAAACACTGCTACTTGTTGGCACATGCAAGAAGACCATAATGAGGGAACCAGGGCATCAATACTAACATGCTGTTACTGTTGTTACCAAGACACATACTGTGAAAATATAACAATGCATTATAAACCTGTACTACATGGTATGTCTGGTGCATGTCAACAGTACACAACTAATGTAATATACACTTCTCTCACTATTCTGTTCACCCTGTGCATCAGACCATTTGACCATGTCCCTGCACCGATGGTGTGGATGACAGGGATGCAGCACAGGCATCATCATATGCACAGGGTGATAATGTTTGACAGGGGCATAGGCTGCACCAGTGGATGACATCATGTGTGTGGGTAAGGGCTGGTGATCTGATTGGACATGTGTGGTCATTATGTATGTGGGTGTTGTGGTGCCCTACAGATGTTTTTGCTGTGTGCGTGTATGATTGCACACAGTTCTGCCTTTTGCCAGGCCTACACAGGGGGTATTACTGACAGCTCCAGATTGTAGAGACCAGGATGCACAGCTCACTGTGTCCAGCCACGGCCACGTGACCTGTGCCTGCCAGGGATTGCACAGGCACTACCAGGCGGAAGTACAGATTGACTACTGTCTGATGACACATGTCCACTGGAACTGTGTCCCCACTGGGAATGTCCAGGGCCATGTCCATGTGGCCTGCTGTGTCCTGGTGTGGACAGCGAAGCACCATCTGCACTGCTACTGGCACTATGGGACCGGGCATGTGAGGTGGCTCATTCACGTTGACCTGCACTAGGTGGTGTAGCTGGCGTACATCCTTGTGGCCTACGCCTAACTCCTACCACATGTTCCAGCACAGACAGCTCACACTCGCGGATTGTCATGCCACGGTCAAGGATTCTCACCATGTCACCCAATCGCCTGTCCAGAACATCAGCAATCTGCTGTTGAGCATTTGCCAATGCCTGGATGTTGTCATTTAGAGTATGAATAGCAGCCCTCTGAAGCCTCTCCCTTCTCTGTTCTGCTGTTCAGCACGTGCCTGTGCTGCCATTACAGTTTGGAACATGCGTCTGGTGACACCAGCTGCTGCACTCTGTCCTGCAGGTGCATGTCTGCCAGAGGTCCTCCTACGAGCAGCACTAGCCACATGCCTGTGTGGCACATCTGCAGTCATTACACTGACACCATGGTGTGGAGACACACCTTCTGTAGCCACCACATGTTCCTGTTCCAAGCTAACACACACTGACTGTCCTTCCTCTATGTCCACTGGAGATGGGGTATGTGTTGGCATGAGAACTGTGTGCGGGGAAGAGGGGGACATAGCTGGGATGGCAACCACTGGCACAGATTCAGCCCCTGACAACCCTGCCTGTACCTCATGCATATGTTCATCACTGCTAGTATCTGTGGGGACACTAACATCAGGAGGGTAATGCACCTACATCACCTGTGAATGCAAAGAAAGTCCCTACATTAAAATGCACACACACACACATGCACACACACACACACACACACACACACACACACACACACACACACACACACACACACACACACACACATACACACACACACACACACACACACACACACACACACACACACACACACACACACACATGCACACACACATAGACACACACACAGACATACACACATAGACACACACACAGACACACCATGCATGTGATTTGACAGATGGCAAGCAGCATGCATGTGATACAGCAGATGGCATGCAGCTCAGACATTAATAGTGATAGTTAGCATACCTCCCTGGGTTGCACACAACAGCAAGCAGGTGTCATATCAGTAGCCATGCAGTTCACACAATCATGGTAGTAAGCATGCATCCCTGTGATACACCATGTGGACCAGCACAGGTTAACAGTACACAAGGCTGAAGTGACCTTGACATGTAATCTGCTGACTTGTTCATTGACATGCATACCTGTCTGACACAATGGTGTCCTGACACATGTACAGTGTTGTAATGGGTATCTTATTGCAGTGTTGTCTGTATGCCCTACAGATAGAATGCACGTTTAGCAAATGTGCATTAGCATGGAAGGGTAGTGTGAGGTGTCTACATTGCTATACAGTGTGAAGTACAGACACTGTTCCATTGCATGGCATCATGAAGCGTCTATATTGCTATACAGTGTGTAATATGCACACATTGCATAGCCAGAACTGCGTGCATACACATGACATAACTGTGGATTGTGACCCACGTTGCTGAGGTGTATACACACCTAACCATGCTGTGTCATGTGACAGGTCACTGGAAGACCTACGGATGACACCCCTGCACGACTACTACAGAGTCTTAGCTGCCTGGCAACCATGTCCACACATGGCAGACTTGTCAATACACCATGTCCCACATGACATCGATGTACCACACACACGAGGTGCATGGCTGACAGTGATGTCTTACAGCAGCAAGGGAAATATACGGTATCTGTGGCCTGATGTGGTGTCAATGTCTGTGGAAGCTGTACAGGTGACTACTGTCATGCTATGACACAGTCGTGATGTTCAGCACATCTTATATGGTCGACTTACGTGATACCTCCACTAGCTGTGCACAGGCTTTTAGGATGTCCAGTGCACCACATCAACTGTATAATCAGTCAGCTAGGGCTATAGTTGGACCATGTGTGGACAATGTGCAACAGGGTGTATACGCATCACATCTACTGTGTGGCTACATGTCTCTGGCCATCCTCCATGGCCATGTGTGAACATGTGTTGGCCAAATGTTTGTGATGGCCGTCTATCTCACGCCTGTGTAGTCCCATATGACATACACCCATAGGTTTCAGATATGTCACTGTCCACAGGGCTATGCAGACAACAGGTTGTATGTTTGGTATGTGGGATATGTATTATAGGATAGTGTGACAATATTGCAGCCAGAACACTACATGTCGGGGACATGTCAGATGGCACATCAGAATGTATGCACCCATTGCAGGGGCATATAACACAATGGTGACTCCTGTGGGCTGCCCATATCCCAGCTCACTGTGTGGTACTGTTTGCGTACCACACATGTGTTGTTCCAATGTATAGTACATATGCCTACATTGAACAACACCTCCACCGTTGTATGCACAGCTGTCCACACATGTAGCAATGACAGATACTGTGGGTTCATGTCGGTGTTTCATTTCATTTGTATATATTGCACATGGGTAGCCAGTGTGAATGATGGGAGATGCGACCTGTATATCGTGACTGGACCATACATCATGTGTACATGTGTTAATTGGCCACATGAAAAATAGATATATGCATTAACATGCCTGATACTGATGACAGTCTTACATGCAATGGACTGATGTCTGTGCGGCATGCCAGAGGTACCTGTATAGTGGTGACACAGCAGTTTGAACATTATCCATGACTGTATGACAGCCACAGGGTGCACTGTGTATGTTAACACATTCGCCTGTACAATAGCATATAGTATGCACATGTGTGCATACACAGGGTAGCATACTGTAGTATGCAGCATGTGTGTAAGCATACCTTGCATATGATGTTACATTACATATTGTACAGTGACACATGCAACTAAATGGGATATAATAGTCATATGTGCAGTAGTGACTTACCAGGCAACTCCAGGCTCATTGGTTGGGAGACACCCACCTCCACGATGGCAGCTAGTGTTTGTGGATGCTGTTCTGAGGGTGTCCCTAGGCTGGCCAGTAGCTCCTTGGTGTGTGTGAGTGGGGTCTGGGTTGGTGGCCCACCACCTGTTCCACCTTGTTCCCTGGCAATTGCAGTGGCACGCTGTTTCGCATGTCATATCAAGTCCGTGCAGTGTCTGCACACCTGCTGGTAGCTGCGGTTATGGCCACCCACATCATTAACCCTCCTGCGAAGGTCCTGCAACAGGTCATCATGCTGCTGGGCATGCTGTGGCACATGACTGAACAACACCTCATAGTTCTCCTGTAGGTACGGGATGAGGACATCATCCTCCTGGCGGCTGTACACTGGCAGACATGAATGAGGCATTATCTGGAAGACATAATGATGGTGACAGGTCACAGTATCACAGAGATGTACAGAGATACAGCTGCACATACATTTGTATTAAATCTAGTACATCTGCACAGTTATCTTTGCAAACCATCATGACACTGACACGACTGACATGTTTGTATCACATATGTAACACCCGTTATGCATTGGATATCATCACCATATATGTGTGTCACCTCATTACATTGTTCATACTCCATGTGAATGCTGTCTTGATGTGGGCATGTCTGTTTGCCTGTACTGGTGTTCTTACCTATCATCACATGCCTGGATATATCCACAGTGATGCTGTTGACCTTGATGCTGTGTATATGTCACATATCAACACATACACTGCCTTAATGGACATGAGCAGTGACAATGCACACATACACCCAGAACCTTTACATGCATGTGTTTTGCCATATACATTTACACGGCACTGTACAGCAGTTCAACATCCTGCCACGGATTGCCTGTGTTGCACATGTGATAGACATGGGACAATGACTAGCCGGACGTCATTCGCAGGGATGGTTATCAACTATAGCATGTATGGGCAAGGTTTCCTAGCTGTATCCGACAGCCAGTTTGCCACAGCGAGGTGCATCAGTGCCACATTACTGATTCAGACAGTTAATAATACATCTACCATGTGGTCATCACACCATGTATGACAGAGATGACATGTGCAGCTTTGATGGACAGGGTTGCATGGTATGGCGGGAGTATGTAACATGTGTGGCACAGGGATCTGTCCAGCATGTGGCGATCCTTGTAGTAGGATGGTGACTGTCCATGACGTATGTCTTTCAGATCAGGATATGTACGTGTAGCATGTCCAACATCACAGTGTAGAACATGTCTTTATGCAAGGTAGCTAGCATGCTGCATAGTAAAGGTGAGGATTGTGAAGGCTGGTATCACCCATCCACGCATGGCCAATACCCCTAAAAGGTGATATGTGATCCGATATTGGTCACCCGAGTGCTGAGTATGCCTGTCCAATGATCTCCATGCTCATGGATGGGACCCTGTCATGACATGGGTGCCTCGTATGACTACCTAATAGGCCTGGAGATGTCACTAACTCAGGGAGGTGAACTGCACAGCACCATCCCTTACACAGTGTCCATAATGTTGACCACTGCCTATGTGGTAGTTAATGGGTACAGGGTTATTCACCTAGCGGTGACAATGCTATTATCAGCTGTCAGATTGTGCACATATGTAACACACCTCACCCACAAAGCCAATTCTGTATGTTGTCCACAACACTGAGACAGCTATTGCTCCTAGGTCATGGCCATTCACATCCTTACATATACATATGCCTCCCATTTGTTTGTGTGGTATGGGCTACAATGAGGGGGGAGTACAAAACATTAACCCTGTTTTACTGTAGCTGCCACTGATGTGATATGCACATGTCACTCTGACACCTTTTGTAGTGTTTATTCTGTCAACAAGCCACTGGTAGAACACTCCTGTGACATACGAAGGTACATCTAGTATACTCAGTGTAGCTGGAACACGGTATGGGTGATGATGTTCTATGACCTGTCACAGGTATGCTATGCAGTGTGAAATCATCCGTACTGTCATCTACTTCTATACTGCTAACATCTACGTTGATAAAGGTTCATAGACTTGCAGACCATACTCAGCAGGGTAATTGTGCAGTGCCTCCAATTATGACTGTCATCTCTACTTGTGGGTTGCAGTGAGTTGATATTATCCAACACCATATCTGTATTGCATATTCATACTCAGCACTTGTTCAGAACTTGTGAGCACTTCATGAGCTACTAATTACTATAGCACCCATTCCAACTCATTTCTTACAAGTACACTGTCTGTCCTTACATTTCCAGCTTGCTTACAGTACAACAGCTGTTGTACACATGTAACTCACATATCTTGTGAGACATGGTTGAATATACAGGCATGTCCAACTGTCACATACCAGTGCTATTGCCTGTCTATATGATGAATATGGCGAACATGTGGCAATAGAGAAATTGTCTCATGTATACAGTCAATGCTCACCTCCCAACATACAACACTACAGCCTGTGGGAGATGCACATATGTAGCCATGCTGGGGGTAATGCTCTCACCAACCCAGACTGTACCTGACATGCATGTGGGGACGTGTAACATTTGCGACACACCCCACTCATGACATAGTCTCACAAGATCTCCACCACCACATGCCACACATAGTATGAGTACGACATTTGCAGAACCTCTCCATACTCTGTGTAGGCACCAGAGGCAGCCCCATAACCAAACACAACAACAATTACTTATAGCCCACAAATTCGTGTGTGCCCATCAAATACAGCCAATAGGGTGTTATAACATACCCAGCACACCAGTCATAGGTGACTCTATAGACAGTCACACTGATGTCCCACTCAGCAGGCTACACAAGGAGATAGTCGCTTACATCTAGCTGTCGGGTAACTGGTTCTGCAACATAACCTATGCACCCATGCCACACCTCACCAGGTACAATTTGACTGTCATTCTCCATGTTAGTGTGACTGCCCTGAGATGTAACTTTCCAGACTACATGTGCAGGGACATGCAATAGCTCTCCAGTCTTGTAGCCCAGAAGGTGTCGGCCAAGCCCTGGGTAGCATTCTGCATTCATCCAGACTAGATACCACTGTACAACAAATGACTGTTTCACTTCAACAGTTGCCTATGCTTCTGCTGTCCTTCCATAGGCATCCGGTATCTGTCCGCTTTGAATGACATGGTCTACAAAACACGATGCTTTGGCACAGATGACCTGCACCTGTCAGCCCTGGGAGTACAGATAACATGTAAGGCTCCTGCTGCTCCTATACTGCCTGTCTTGCACAGTTTCCAATAACATTCACCACCAGAATGGGAACAGGCAAGCAAAACATGGGGTCATGTGACTCAATGCTTGACATCATCTCTGATGCACGTAGGCATGGCATTCCTTATAATGGACCACTTCAATATCTCTGCAGTGACTGGGACCTGCCTCTAGGCTCCACAGAGCACACCTGCACTGACTGGTTATACGCAGACCACACCTTTCAGTCATGTAACCTGGACTGGAACACCCATGGCTGAGGTGTGTCCATATTTCACTATGTTGTACACACCTCCTGGCTGGTTACTTAGCACAATGCATCAGAGGTGATCCACGTGCAACTAACTGTGGCCAGAACTGCTATACACATTGTAACATGCTACGGATTCAACAACATACCCCACGGTTACCGGTCCTCATTTCTTGGTGTACTGGACAGTAGGGTTCAGACAGGTACTACTGATATGCCACTGACACTACCCCACACTTAACTGGGATAGCTACTCATGTACCGACACATTAGGCCAACACTGTCCAGGATTCATAACCTCCACTCGGCTGGATCAACCCACACACACCACCACCAAGACCAACAATATCCTAGACATGGACATTATCAACATGTCACTGGTGTTCCACACCAGTGGTTATCCCCTCGTTGGTAGTTTCCGAACATATGCTAATCACCCTTGTTATCCACATCCCGGCACCACACCCATCACGGCATACACAGTACAAGATTAGTACAATGCCTACTACAGATGTCTTATGACAGCAGTAGTAAATGTCATGACACCCGTGCAGATGGACAATGTACATACAAATGTTGAAACATACCCCAGTGCACTTCATTAGCACTTACATGACTGCATGGATCATGCTATTCCAAACCAAGCCATGATGGTACCCACCAGATAACAGATGCCACTCTGGGGGTCCAGTTCCATGGACATAATGTACAACAAAAGGTGGAGGTTGTTGCAAAGTGGAGTACAATCCCATGGGTGGGGTAGCTCACTGGTCAGCCTCAGTAGGGCTCCGGGATCCCTTATCACATCCTCCGAACCTAGCTACGTAAACATTACTGCGACACATTCCAGGGTGTACCACAAAGCATTATGAAGGTATGTCAGTAGTCAATGGCAATACCCACATCTACTCTGACATACGACAGTTACTCAGGAACATTACAGAACCGAGTGATGTTGGCAACATCCTGGTGGATGGGTTCAATGCTAACTTTACACCCTCTCACTCCCTACAGGGCCATAATCCATGCAGGAACATTGCGGGGTCCCTGCAGTCACAACTATACAGTTCCAACCTTCACTCTCTAAGGCCTGGAACACAGACTCCATGTGACCGTCCAACATCCCAGACTATGATTTACATAAACCTCAGAACAACATGTCTCCCCACTTGGCCACCAGATTCAGTAATAGCCTTGTATCAGACATTGTGGCCCCTGAATGGCACACAGCAACAGTTATCACACTCCACACAGGTGGCGCCACAATGAACCAGAGGGACGATTGCCCTATACGCCTGTCGGGACTGTTGGGGCACATCATCATGGAAGTCATTCACAGAGACATTGGTGGGATCCAGACCTTTGATGCTACCCAGGTTGGACTTGTTAGGGCCAGACCATGGCTCCTACACCTGATGGACTCCTTTGATACAGTTACCAGGGTAGATGATGATGGTAAGGGGGTCCCCACAGCCTACATTGTCCTCTCATTGGCTTTCAGCACCGTTCTTCATTCTGGTATTGACAACATACACATCCACCTACACATCGACCCCTACATCTCAGGATGTTATGCAAAGTGGCTCACGGACAGGACCCACACAATGAGGTTAGCATACCGTAGTACCTACTGTATTTCAGTTACACTTGGCATACCACAGTCCTCAGTCATAGGGCCCCTCATGTTCGGTGCATTCTTCCCTGAGGTACAGGCTAGCACAGAGGGACTTTCCCTGACTAGGTTTCCAGACAACTGCATACAAGGCACCATGACTGATCCACCAGCTGATACAGACTCCCTCCATAAGGGTGTCACTGTGATGGATACCTGATGTTGATAACATGGCCTCAAGCTGCATGACACATGGTGCATGAACATCCCCTTTGGATTACACCAATCACCCACTGACTATCACATAGGTGGTAGTCCCCTACATACATGTGACATTATATGGGATCTTAGTACACACGTATGTAGCACCCACTCCTTTGATAACCATATTGCCAATGTGGCGTGGATATCCTTCTACATGGCCACCCTTATCTGTATTGGGTTTGTAGCTGGAACAAAGGTACCAATTGTACCTCTAAACTCCTGACGTATACACACATTCAAGGGTACAACACCCCATTTAGGGTGTACCTTACAGAGCAGCAATGGCTTTACATACCACGACATTAACACACCATGAGGATTATTGAACTCCGAAGGTTGACGTATGCAACAGTACTACTGACACCACGACTGTACACTTTTGCATACTGCATACTCAGGGGTGACCTCTGTTGAACATACAGGGCCCATGTCCACAACAATATTCATGGATATACTCCACATAAGCGACATAAGCAAAAGCCACTGAGAGCAACATGCTCATGGATATGTGCACAAACACAACGATGAGTGGGATGTTCTTGAGGGTTACATTCCCAAACCAGACACTCACCATGCTTTGGAGCATGATTCCTATGTACATCACGCACGGACACTCAGTAGCACTGTTTATGAGATACCTCACTTGGTGGATGGGAGACACACACATGTATGCCAGGGATCACTGCAGTGGCTGTACTGTGCAGAGGTGCAGGTAGCACATGGCTCTGCTGTTCACAGACAGGACACTACCCTAGAGAGGTGCTGCCGGTGTAAACACTGTAGTTGGGCTTACACATAGACTTGCCAGACAGCATAGTATCTCACTATGAACCTGTGAAGCTGTTACATGTCCTTTGTGCATGGTTAATTGAGTAGCTCTTCCATTTCGATTAGCTATCATGCTGTTACAATGTCCCGTGACTACAAGCCATATGTATCCTTTTATTGTGTATTGTACATGCCAATAGACGATACATTTTGATTGCATGATATAACTGTTATGCTGTGTAGAATATCTGGCATATCTACCTGCAATACTGTACATTACACATATTTTACATATTATCCCATAATGCAAAGCATACTTGCACAGCAGGACCACCTTAGGCATGTTATTGTCATTATATGCCCATACACATGCCTACTGTGACAGTATATCAACATATACTATCCCCTGCTATGGCACGTACTTGTTGGACATACCCTACCACTGACAGCGGGTGGTGTGGAATTGTTCTGTTTAAAGCCCTCATGTAGCATCGCTTGTGGTGTCTGTGATGTTTACCTTGTGGCCCACAGCAGGACACACAATTTCTACAAGCGTTACTATGCTCAGCAAGACATCACTACATAATACCTTTTCCCACTTTATGCATTGCAGACACTTTTAATTAATACAAAACAGGCTATACATACACTAACATACTGAGTGTTCTACATACCTTGTTAGCGTTCCGAACTTTCGTAAATATCTCTCTTACACCTTTACTGTTTAAATGGTTCTATGTTATGAGCATACGGTTTGAATGTCTGACAAGTCATCCTTATATACGTCAATACCTGTAACATGTGGTTTCCTGCCGTCAATTGGTGTTCCTGAGTAAATTATTACATGCACATCAGCTGTGCAGCTACTTCATTTGCCAATTACATGGCAACAGTGGGGTATAATTGAATACTCCACTTGGGCGTTGCCATTTTGCCCTACCTTCTGGGAGATGGCCTGTATGTGTTTTGTTGTGTGGAATTGCAACTGCTATTTGTAGAGACACTGATATTTTGGATTCATGTCCCCCGTGGATTGTGTGTGCCGGCTAGAGTATGTGGTTCTACATGTGAGTGTACCTGTCATCTCAACCGTCTGATAAGGGACTATTGCAAACAAAACCTGTAACATCACCATCTGTTCCATTATACAACAGCTACAATTTCACATGGAGCCTTTACAAATGTGTCTCTCACAAGGTATGCTAACGCTTCTGCAGATGTAATTGAGTAAGTGGATATTTGTGATGTTATTACAGTCTGTATTGCTATTGTTTCGTGTGTGGGAGATGTAGGTGGGTGTACATAGCATATACAGGTTTGTGGGGACTGCATTTCTACTTATTCCATATATATGTGTGGGCTCCTTCCCTAATTGAAGACCTATCAGTTAGTAGACTGAAACTATGGTTGTTACGGGCTTATACATTGGGCCGTTGTTAATTGGTTTCTATATAGTATGCAGGTGAGGTTGATACTTCCATACCTCCGGAAATACAGCCATATGTAAAGGAATGTTACTAAATGACAGCTGTCCCGTGTATTTCTGTCACAGATATTTGCACTCATTGCAGTTGTGTTGGTGACTGAACCTCTTTGGCATGGGTTGCCACCTTTTCAAATGGCCATAGTGGGACATTTGCAGGATACACATCAGTGTTTACAGGCCGACACATACCCACAGTCAGTACACAGGATAGCATACTTTTATCCTGAGTACATACTAATTCTTGTAGCACTTTAGCTACTTATCATGTTTTATGTAACATTTATGTTTTTTAGATACAGGCATAACTATTTAATGCAATTATTACATAATATATGGGACATAATTATGTCCTACAATCTCGGACATTTGCCCTTTTTAATATTTTTTGTCAGGACACAATTGCCCAGGGAGGGGCTGTCACTCTTAAAGTGGTACAGGTGGTAACCGTATGCCTACGGCCAGCTATAACCGCACCTACTGTAATGATCTACCTCCGAGTTAGCACTAACAGACACATGATGCAAATACACACACACACACGCATATTACAGTCCTGTGGAAACACACATGGCACAGTCAACACACACATACACAGACTGCGGCAATCACAAACACAGTTGAACACAGTACCTACATGGACTGCAACACCGGCAGCAATAACTAAATGTCCCTTAATATCGTGATGATATTACACTTGGTTCTAGTGTTCCAGTACTGTGTTCTTTCGGTCTTTCAGCCTCATGATTATGCGTGTCAGTATGTGACACATTCCATAGTTAGCAGTATCCTATTTATTTGTACCTCCATGGTTGTGTACATGTTGTTGGCCTATCTACATATCTGCAAATATAGGTGAATCCATATATATCAATATATATCTGTCTATCACCCTTTCTATCTCTATTATGTATAAATGAAAAAAAGACACCACTGGAACAAGGCAGCACCAATAAGTTCTTCAAAGTTCTTGAAAGTTAATGTAGCAGACTGCTTAAACACCAAAATGCCAATAACGTAGGTTTTAACGCTTTATTATAGATCCGTTTTCGTCACCAACTTCTTCAGAAATAAACACAGAATGCCCAGTCACATCATATTAAATACTAACTCCAATTAAAATTAATTGAATAATCAAATCAATTAAAGCCTTTAAAACAATTGACTAAAAGCTAAAAACACACTTCACGAAGCCTTTTTTATATACAGACATAATACAAGATTCACAATAAAATGGATTACAATTTGATTGATGTATTAAAATACTTATGTTAATGAATATTATATTCTGTACAAGTCCAAACTTGATATGCTGTGGATTTATTTGTTAAAATTCAAAGCTTAGCTGCTCTCATTTTAAGTATTGGTGCAAGGGAGACCATTTCATTGAGACCAGGGGGCTTAGTTGAATCTAAGACAACCTGCCAAAAAAGTTCTCTCAACTCAACCCTGGTCTCCCACATGCCACCCCTGGCATCTAGATGTACCACTTCAAGCACAAAAAATTGAAATTTAGATTTAATACAAAGGCAAGAGTGTTTATAAAGTGCATTACTTTCTTTAGCAGTTCTAATCTCATACAGATGTTCATAAATGCGTTGTTTAAGCTTTCTTTCACTCTTGCCTATGTAAAATGAACCACAGAACATACATACTGCCATATAAATAATACCGTAGGTATTACAATTAGCAAATGAATTTAAAAAAAGTCTCCTATCTCTTTCCTTCAAAAAATAACTCTCTCCCACTAATAAATATTTACAATAATTACATGCCCCACACTTAAATAAACCTTTTTTGTTGTTGTTAATGGACGTAGTAGATTTCAAGTCCGTGTGCCCCATTTCTAGGTAGTTTTTTATTGTTCTCCCTTTCCTATATACAAAATTCAATTTATCAGTAAAGATATTAGTTAAATCAGAAATATTGGAGAAATTCAACCATTCTTTCTCCATAGTTTTTCTAACAAGACTCGATTGTCCATCAAAGGTGGTAACCAAACTATTTGTGTAATTATCAATCTTCTGTTCCTTTGATGGAAAAGTAATCTTACTAACACAACCTAGTATCGGGGCAAACCTAGAATTTCTAGCCGAAGACACTTCTCTAAAAATTTCATCTATTAGGTCTTCAGGATATCCTCTATTCTGAAACTGAACTCTTAGCCAATCACATTCCTCCATAAAAACCCATCTTCAGAGCACATTCTACTGATTCTCACAAATTGCCCCTTAAGGACCCCTCTTTTTTGTGAAAGAGGGTGTGAGCTACTAAAATGGAGGTAAGAATTCGAAAAGGTATCTTTCCTATATACCTTTGAGACAAAATGTTTGTCCTTTTTCTGAATAGAAATATCTAGGTAATTCAAAGTATCACAATCAAACCTATACGTGAATTTCAGAAAAGCTGTAGTACTACTAAGGTAATTAACCATATCACAAAATGTTATTTCATCTCCTGTCCATAAAAAACAAAGGTCATCCAGAAATCGACCATAAAGTACCCAATTGTCCTTATATAGAGAATTCAAAAGGAATTTATTTTCCCAGTATGCCATAATAATGTTTGCGCAGGTGGGAAGTGTTGAGGAAATGTTGGTGGAATATAAGGGGCTTACCAACAACGAATTTAGAATAGTATTGCTTCTTATGGAAGTTATTTTGAAACATAACTTCATCTTCTTTGCTGGAGAATATTACCAACAAGTAAGGGGCGTAGCGATGGGGGCACATTGTGCCCCCACCTACGCAAACATTATTATGGCATACTGGGAAAATAAATTCCTTTTGAATTCTCTATATAAGGACAATTGGGTACTTTATGGTCGATTTCTGTATGACCTTTGTTTTTTATGGACAGGAGATGAAATAACATTTTGTGATATGGTTAATTACCTTAGTAGTACTACAGCTTTTCTGAAATTCACGTATAGGTTTGATTGTGATACTTTGAATTACCTAGATATTTCTATTCAGAAAAAGGACAAACATTTTGTCTCAAAGGTATATAGGAAAGATACCTTTTCAAATTCTTACCTCCATTTTAGTAGCTCACACCCTCTTTCACAAAAAAGAGGGGTCCTTAAGGGGCAATTTGTGAGAATCAGTAGAATGTGCTCTGAAGATGGGGTTTTTATGGAGGAATGTGATTGGCTAAGAGTTCAGTTTCAGAATAGAGGGCATCCTGAAGACCTAATAGATGAAATTTTTAGAGAAGTGTCTTCGGCTAGAAATTCTAGGTTTGCCCCGATACTAGGTTGTGTTGGTAAGATTACTTTTCCATCAAAGGAACAGAAGATTGATAATTACACAAATAGTTTGGTTACCACCTTTGATGGACAATCGAGCCTTGTTAGAAAAACTATGGAGAAAGAATGGTTGAATTTCTCCAAAATTTCTGATTTAACTAATATCTTTACTGATAAATTGAATTTTGTATATAGGAAAGGGAGAACAATAAAAAACTACCTAGAAATGGGGCACATGGACTTGAAATCTACTACGTCCATTAACAACAACAAAAAAGGTTTATTTAAGTGTGGGACATGTAATTATTGTAAATATTTATTAGTGGGAGAGAGTTATTTTTTGAAGGAAAGAGATAGGATACTTTTTTTAAATTCATTTGCTAATTGTAATACCTACAGTATTATTTATATGGCAGTATGTATGTTCTGTGGTTCATTTTACATAGGCAAGAGTGAAAGAAAGCTTAAACAACGCATTTATGAACATCTGTATGAGATTAGAACTGCTAAAGAAAGTAATGCACTTTATAAACACTCTTGCCTTTGTATTAAATCTAAATTTCAATTTTTTGTGCTTGAAGTGGTACATCTAGATGCCAGGGGTGGCATGTGGGAGACCAGGGTTGAGTTTAGAGAACTTTTTTGGCAGGTTGTCTTAGATTCAACTAAGCCCCCTGGTCTCAATGAAATGGTCTCCCTTGCACCTATACTTAAAATGAGAGCAGCTAAGCTTTGAATTTTAACAAATAAATCCACAGCATATAAAGTTTGGACTTGTACAGAATGTAATATTCATTAACACAAGTATTTTAATACATCAGTCAAATTGTAATCCTTTTTATTGTGAATCTTGTATTATGTCTGTATATAAAAAAGGCTTCGTGAAGTGTGTTTTTACCTTTTAGTCAATTGTTTTAAAGGCTTTAATTGATTTGATTATTCAATTAATTTTAATTGGAGTTAGTATTTAATATGATTTGACTGGGCATTCTGTGTTTATTTCTGAAGAAGTTGGTGACGAAAACAGATCTATAATAAAGCGTTAAAACCTACGTTATTGGCGTTTTGGTGTTTGAGCAGTCTGCTACATTAACTTTCAAGAACTTTGAAGAACTTATTGGTGCTGCCTTGTTCCAGTGGTGTCTTGGTGTCTTTTTTTCGTTTATTGGTTTTGTGGACACCTGCCTGTGTTCATTTATCTCTATTATGTATATATATATATATGTATATATAAAACAGAGAGAGTGACAGGCAGAATACACCTTTCATTGTGTTCATGTCGGTTTATACTGTTACCTGGACTCCGCACGTTTGTGTTTGAACCTGTCACATTACACACCTGCCATTGGTACATCTTGGGTAGCTTAGTGTTAGGTGATTGTGTACATGATTGCGTGTTCTACTCCTGGCAGTGGTCATTTTACCCTTCAGAGCAGGCACTATTAGTACAGGGGTGAATAATGCTGGTTTCACCTGTTCTGGACATCATTGACCGTGATCTGCATGATATTCAGAGAAGCTTAGCCCTGTTTCGCGCATATCTGTATAGTCATATTTAAATGACGCTTACCAGCACTGGGCAACGCATATTCCCGCTAACATGTGCTATACATGATCTGATGACCTGCATCCAACATGCATTAATCATGCCTTCAGGCTTACGTTACATCCCTTGCAGGTCGTGAGACCGGGAACATGCACGACAGTCACTGCATTTACCACTTGGGCATCTGGGATTTGTACACGTGTTATGGAATTTTGTATGTGGACTATACTACGGCTGTTACTCCATACTGCGATAAAATGGGTAACTCAGTTAGTTTACATATGGATGAGACCTATTAATGGTATGTCCAAGTGATGTTCAATGGATGTGCTCCAACACTGAGTATGTATGTGACAGTGAGCCACACAGTATAATGTGCTACACCTTCACACAACCATAGGTGGAGCATGCTGGGGTGACAGATACCTGTCATGGGTACACCCCATGCTTCGCCACTACATCCATGATTACATTATATGGAGCCCCTCATTAACGCACCAGGGAATCCATGCAGAGTGTGTGGGGAACAGTGATTACACACATGGATCCTGCAATTGGCTCTGCTCCACTGAACGACAGTTGGTTACTTGATGTGGTGACAACAGCAGACACTGTTTGCCTCAATTGATGAATGGCTTCTGACAATCGGGCATGTACCTACCGATGTACCTAGGAACCTATACACACAGTACCAACATATGCTGATAGGTGTGTGTACTCTTCAGGTGTTGACATTCCTTGTTCCAATAGCTGTTGTGTGTACAGTGGTTGAGGGCTGCCTATGTAGGATTCACACAGTAGGCCATCTATACATTACAATTTACAGGTGGTCGTGTTTGTGTGCCATCCATTTTACTGTGTGTGCAGGTGGTGAGGTGTGTCAGTCCGTAGGGGCCTACACTGTCAGAGTATGTGCTATACATTCCCTCTTTGCCAAGGCATAGGCATATTGGGCACACCTCCGTCTGCCTACTGGGGCTGGCACAGGGTGTTCGTGGTCTGAATCCTTCTGTGCCTGTGATGGCCTTGGCAATTATGGTGGGCTGTGAGGGCCTTCACCATTTTGTCCCTGCTGCAGCTGTTTCCGCAGGATCATATTATGTAGCATGGCACATACTATGAGGATGTGGGCACACATGCCTGGAGAGTACTGCAAGGCTCCACCAGATATGTCCAAGCAATGGAACTGTGATTTCAGCATCCCAAACATATGCTCTATGATGATTCTGGTTTATGCGTGTGCCTCATTATGGCGTTCTTGCATGGGTGAGTGTGCATTTCTGATGGGAGTCATCATCCATGACTCCAGTGCATAGCCAGCATCCCCCACAAGGTGGCCATGTGGGATGTCCCCCCTGACAAATACCTGATACAGCTGTGAAGCATGCCAGATGTGGGAGTCATGGTAGCTTCCAGGGCTGCCAGCACACACATCCATAATAATGCCCTGGGCATTGCACATGACTTGGCAGTTGATGGAGTGGTATCCCTTGCGGTTTATGCAGCACCTACCATGCTCACCGGGTGGTGACTTGATATGTATGTGCGTGCAGTCTATCGCACCCAGTACCGCCGGGCAGTGTGCCACATGGTGGAAGAGACGCATATTGCTGGCCATCTGCTCCTGAGTTCAGGGGAAGTATATATGCTCATTGGCATGTAGTAACATGGCATCCAGGAACTGATGTAGTATCCTGGATGCTGATGCCTGTGAGATCCCCATTATATCTCCAGTTGGCCTTTGAAAGGTACCTGTGGCTAGTATTCACAAGCTTACACATACCTTCATGTCCACTGGGATGGGTTCCCCTCTGTTGTTTCTGGATCTCAGGCATGGCCGGCACAGCTCAACTATTTGCTGTAAGATGTCCCTGTCCACCCTGTAACGCTCTACTATCTCCAGATTATGTAGCCTCTGGTAGGTTACCCTTGGTCTGAACACTCTTCTCCTCCTCCAGGGCCTGCGGTGGTTGTCAGCATCATCCTCCACAACACCGTCAGTCTCTAACACATAGTGATAAATCACAACTATGGCAGCTCCCAACATGTACATCGTAAAAGTTCCCCGTCTGTTTACACCTATGGTGCAGTGTTTGGGAATACACAGGTGTGTGTGGGGTGCTTTCACGCTTTATATTATTGTGCTGTGAATACCGATGATGTCATAGGGTATGTATGTACGATCGTAGCTACAGGGTATCTTATTTGTTTTACGACAGGAACTACTATTGTGGTGCCTTTGGTGTTGAATTACATTTGGCTGCCGTGGATTACCTCTTGCCCTTCCCTTTACATTTCTTAACGTTTCACCTCCCATTTTCTGGCATGCATCCAGCAGCCTGCTTTCATTTGTACTTTCCTACACCTGGCTTATCTTGCGTAATGTGTTCTATGGCCAGTCTACTGCAGGTTGCTTTGCTCTGCTATGACAGTTCTCTTTTCTTTGCAATCCGACACCTCCCCTATCCTGTTTTGCAGGTTTCTGTGAGCAGACCTGTCAGCTGCCGTCGATTGCCCACTGTGAGTTAATAGGTGTTAATTGCTCAGTTGTACTCCAATTACCCTACTGTGGCATTTCCTTATTTTCTTCCCCTGACCTTCCTGTTTGAGCTATGGTGTGTGGCGCGTGCGCCCGCTTACCGGGTTTCAGTCACGTTTTCCTCAACGTACACATGCGCTTTCGGGCACCATATGTGCTCTCAGCTAAACGATGCTATACCTACCTCCCCATCCCTGTCCTGCAGCTTTGCTTAGCAATGGCCAGGCCAGATTTGCATTGCTCCAATGTGCTTACAGCTACAGTGGCACACCCCACTGCTGATGTCATGTATACCTCTAAGCCACTCCTCAGTGTTGTAGCGCTGCACCGTATGGTACATACTTAGTCCGGCGGGATGTTTGCGATTCACTATTACCTGCCTCATTTGCATGGCATTGACTACTAATTCCTAGTTACCAAGCCGAATACTGTCACAGACCCTTAGCAACCCTTGCAGCTTGGTTGTAGTGTACCATGCATACCATTGAGTATTATGGTGAAATCATGATTTGTATTACATTGCGATTTTATGACATTTGTAAATATTTTCTTTGTGTTCCTGTTTGCGCACACATGCCCTGCGGTTGTACTTTGCGTTACTGTGGACATGACATTAAATGTTGTTTTTTAGGTGTTGTGCATCTTTTCTTATGCCATCGGCTGTATATTTAGCCATTGGCATATGTTAACTTTGTAATACATGAGTCTGGTCTGCTTTCATAGCTCCGATGTTCTGTTTGGAAAACTGTAAACCATGTTTTTTGGTTTACATTTATATGGGCTTACGCTACGCCTGTACCACTTCATGAATTGCTATGTACCTTCATTTGCATGGTGCGGCACTGCACATGGGGTGATTAGCATACCTAAGCCGAGGGCTGTGCAGACCTGGCGTACGCCGGTAGTGCACATGGAACTGGATCGTACCTGAATCGCTCGGCGGCCATGTTTGGCGTTATATCACCTACGCTATGCCTGCGCCTGGCGCAAGCTTCATGAATCCCGGGAAAACCGTAACATACTTCTGTTTTTTTCTCTTGAAACAGAAAAAACAACCTGTACTGAAATATTGCATCTCACTGAAGCTGTGTACATAGTTACACATGTACTACTTAAGGCACTGAGTGCCAAAATCCATGTAATATCTCTCATAAGATCGTATTATCTCCAGCAACAGTTAGTATGCTTCTTTCATTATTGGTATTCTTTATTTTTAAATGTTTTTAAATCTGAAATTACAGGGAATAAGAGGAAAACTGTGCACAATTATGAGTGAAGGAATCTGACTGGTAAAGCTGACTTTAATGAAGACATTCTTTTCTTTTTGGTTGAACACTACCACTGACATTTCAAGTTTGTTTTTAATTTACAGCTAGGCAGAACAAAATAATGCAGGCAGTACCTGCTTACATATCAGATATTTCAGAGCAGTCTTACATTTCTTATATTATCTCTTTAAACTTTCATGTAGTATGGTCTAACAGTATGCTTGCTATTGGGCCAAAGATTTACACTTGGTAGCAAAGATTTAAGTGAGATAGGGGTATGCAATCAGACTGACTGTAGGGATATTACTATGGAGACAATGGTCTGTATCCACAGGGTAAAAGTACAAGTGAAGATTACCGGAACCTTCTGCTGTACTATACAAAGCCAGCTATATTAAAGGAACAAGGTTATTCCATCTATTACTGACACACTTCACAAAAGTACTAGTAAAATTACAGTTTAGTGAAATTAAATTAGGAAGTGGTCTCAATCTTTTTTCCCACACTTTCACCAAACGAAATGTCAGTGCAGTCTCATTTAACAAAAAGTGAAAGGGGAAACTGCTCTCTACAGTTTCATGAAACACTGCTTAAATACTTATTTTGATCTTTCACTTTATGCATGCAACCTTGATGACCGCAGTGTTTGGAAAATCCTAAAGTTTTTTATTGTAATCATGCCTGTCTTCACTCTGTCATTGTCTGATAACATCAATGATTAAATTCAGTTTACACAGGAATAAAAAGTGTAATGGAAAACTTTGTGTTTTGTCTTGCAAGTATGTAGTTCTTTAAATGATACTTAGGGCTGTCTGACAGCACACATTAAGAAGGCATTAAGAAGCAGTGACCTCCTGAACTCCAGGAGAACTTGCAGTCATTCCAGTTTTGTAGAACTCAAATGTGAGGCTTGGAATTTGCACTAGGATGCATGATAACATTTGTTGCAGTTGTTATAGTTGATACAAGTTTGTTAGAGTGCTGTGTAGAAGACTTCCAGTGGATTGCCGTATTTGAGCCATATGCGCATGCTATGCCAAGTCTGTGGGCAGAATGCAGGTTTGTCCTTGGAGTCTCCTAATTTGCATTCAGCTGCCACTATACTCTTATAACAAATCTACGTCCTTCGGCATCTTGTACTTTATCTCCACTAACTTGCCTGCAAAACAATACTTCTGACATTTTTTCAATCCCTTAAATTTTACTTGCTGCCTTCCATGCCATTTTATAGGATTAAATCCACGATAATCTGGTAGCACCTTTCCCAATATTCTTTTTCTATGAAAATGGAATATGTTCAGTAATTAGGTAGTTCCCTCTCCCATACTCTGGATCAGTATCAGATACATTAAAGAGATTGGGGGGATTTAATAAAGCCTACATTGACTTATTTTCCCCGTAGGCAAAGTGGCACACTGCTTACATGAATGTAAGCAGGTGCGTGATGCAGTAAACAGAGCTGAGGGGCATGCATGAGCATGTCAACAAGGAAGTGTCAGTGGCATGCAAATCAACTCATAAGCAGGTTAATTGGATGCAAATGAGGGTGGTAGAGTGATTCAGCAAGCAGATAAGCAGTACATGTACAGGATGTGAAAAAGAGAACAAGGGCTGTAAAAGTGCAGTAAGAAGGACAGAAATAGCATAGCAGACACAGATATGAGCAAAACTATCCACTGTGTGTCCAAAACCTAATGGAAAATAATTCATTTTTTTTAATAATCAGATTATGTTTGCAAGGCGCACCACAGTGCACAAACATGTTGTTAAGAAAAAAAATTTAAAAAGTGTAAAAACGGATATTAGTAGTATGTGACAGTAATGCATTATAGGACCCTGTGTGGAATATGTACAATGGTTGACTGCTGTGGCTGCTAACAAGGCAGGGCCTGGAACTGTGTAGTTCCCAAGTTGTGTGCACAGATCTCTATGCAAATGAACTGGGTTTGCTGAATAGCAAAAATGGGTATCTGTGTCTGCAGATCACATCCGTGTAGGCAGAGAATCTTGTTGGTGTGCACAGAAGAGGTAGCTGATATCAAAAGAGAGTGTGTCCACATTCTTTTAAGCTCCATTTCCTATATCTAACAGTACCACACGTTATGAGCAACAGTTTCCTCCATTAACCAACACGACCAACAACGTCAGTTGCTTACTTAATGATACTCCCCCACCCAATCAGCAGGCTAATAGGATCATTCCTTCAGAATCTGCTTTGGGAGCTAGACCAAAGGATTCAGCTACAGACATTACACGTTTTTTACCTTTTCCAGTCAAACAACAACCCAATTTGAGAGGACGTTCCAACAGCAGGGGGCCACGAAAGAGAAAGATGTCAGGAGAAAAATATGGAGCTATGAGAAAGACAAGGAACTGAACTATTTAGTTTATAACTTTTCAGATACTGTCCTTACTGATCCTGATGTTTAGCTGTTAAATAAAGGCTTGAATTTCATTCCATCACAAATCAGTACTCTTAGCGACACTTTGATTGACCTGAGATTATTTTGTCGCACTATAGCCTTAAAAAATTTTTTCAAAGAAAAGAATGTTACACAGGCTGATAATAAGATTAATTATTTGAAATGCAAAAGTAATTTTACGCCTCCTATTCCTCATAATGTTGAATGCTTCATGAAATTGTGTGAAAGAGATTTTTATGAATTGTTTTCGAAAAAACTAAAAAGATGTACATATTTCAATTTAACACCTAATGAACGAATCTCTCTTAACACTCTAAAACATGCTAGAGACATTACGATTAAACCAGCAGATAAAGGAGGGGGTTTAGTAATCATGAATACTGCAGATTATGATGTCAACATGACCTCTCTCCTTGCAGACGGCACCACATATCAAGTCATTACTTCAGATGAAGTTGATACCATTGTCAAAAACATACATGAGGATTTGTATGAGTTATTAATGTGTGGACAAATTAGTAGTGAAATTTACTATTATTTCCTTACTCAGTTTCCGATTATGCCCATAATTAAAGGCCTACCTAAGATTCATAAAAATGTTTTGCCCATACCCATGAGGCCGATTGTATCTAGTGAAAAATGGGCCACTTCTACTATCTCTTCCTTCATAGAACATTTATTAAGGCCAGTTGTAGATAACATACCCACAATTCTCAAAGATTCTTACCAGCTTTTAGGTCACTTGAATGACTTGAAATTACGCAAAAATACCTCAGAATATCTGCTAATAACATTGGATGTAAAAAATTTGTTTACATGTATTCCCAATGATTATGGCTTGCAAGCCATAAGAGAGATTTTAGTAAAGTTTTCTAACTTTAGTAACAACAGGCAAATTCTTGTAAACCACTTATTAGAACTGGTATTAAATAATAACATTTTTATGTTTAAAAATAAATGCTACCTACAAAAATGGGGGGTTGCCATGGGCACCCCCTGTGCAAACACTTATGCCAACTTAATGGTTTATCATTGGGAGCTTAGTTTTTTATTCAATCATGTCTCATATAAGAAAATTAAACTCTATAGGAGATTTGTGGACGATATTCTAATTATATGGGAGGGTAGTAGAATTGACTTTGAAATCTTTCTTACTCATTTGGAATCTACCACTACTTTTTTAAAATTTACCATGGAAGCCTCACAACACAATATTCATTTTTTGGATTTATCCTTGAAATTTACAGAACAAGGTAACATTTGTTCTTCTCTTTACAGGAAGCCAACATGGAGAAATACACTGTTAAGATATGACAGTATGCATCCCAGGCATATATTTTCTGGGATAGTTAAGAGTCAGTTTACTAGATTAACTAAAATTTGTAAAGAAGCAGCTATACTTTTAACAGAGGTAGAAAAGTTAGAATCTTTCTTTAAAGAAAGATGTTATAACAGCAACATGGTAAATTGTAAACATCACATAATAGGCAATACATCATTAGATAGAGGCAATACGAAAACCTATGGTAAACATTCTTTCAATTCTGGTATGTTGAGATCAAAATCTTATACAGACAAAGTAACATATACGATGAAATATACTAGTGATACAATCATACTGAAAAAGATAATCCATAGGAACTGGAATGTTCTAACTATGGATCCTTCTACCAGATTACTTGTAGGAGATTACCCTAGGTTCAGCTTCAAGAACTGTGAAAATTTAAAACAAATGTTATGTATAGAAAAAGACAACATTCACAGTAATATTAGACATACCCAAGTTGGAACCTATCCATGTGGTCACTGTCATATGTGCCCCTATATTTCCACCAATCATATTTTCCAACACCCCCTAGGTTTATATACCTTTACACCTAGCTTCTATTCCAACTGTGACAGCACCAACCTTATTTATTTAGCAACTTGTGAAGACTGTCAGGCGTTTTATGTGGGTTTAACCAAAAGAAGGTTAAGAGATAGGGTGTATAACCATTTATATGACATAAGGAAAGGGAATGAACAGAATGCTCTAGCTAAACATATACAGTCTAATAATACTCATAAATTCAGTTTCAGGACTTTACAAGTAGTTACACCAAATTTAAGAGGAGGGGATAAAATGAATCATTTGGCCAATGTGGAGTTAAAATGGATATTGACTTTAAGAGCACACATTATGCCAGGCATTAATCAATTTGTATCTGTTAAACCTGTATTAGATAACAGAAGGCTATAATGTATAGTTCAGTTTATATTCAGTTTACATATTATATACTTTGGATAAATTAGAAAAAATTTTTTTATAAAATTTTCATAAATGATTGTTAAGTTTACATATTCAAATTTTTGTTATTGGTTAAACCTATATATGGTTTTATAATAGTTATAGTTATTTTTAGAAGTTATTCTACATATATTGATGGTTGCACTAATGAATTGTGTTTTCTTTCAATGTGTTTTATGTCTAGTTAAATAGTGAGTATATATATATATATATACATATTTTTGCAAAACTTTGAACATTATATCCATATCCCTGAATAACATGTCTCTCACACATACTAAGCAGTCTATTTGTTGTTTAGAGCTATAATACACCTTAAAGATCTTTGTCTTTGTACTATTATTTTTATTACTATATTTTAATAGCGTTAGCTAGTAATTTTTTATACCGCTTTAGTTTAGACCTAAACTTTACAGTTTTAAGGTTTTACAATGTAATATCATCACTGTTTAAGTTCATTTAGAATATTGACTTAACAATGATAGCGCGTTTTGATAACGCGTTTTTGATAGTTCTATCACACATGTTTGATGTCATATTTATAGTTCTATCCATATAGTTATACACATATTACTATATTGCTTGATTCTAAGAATTTTGATAATTTATGCCCTTGAATATGCTATACTGTGGGCTGTGTATGCTTTAAAAGCCCTGATGCTTTAGAATATTTTAAAACATTTCTAGAACGGGGAAAGAAATTTTTTAAACTGTTGTTATTAAGATCTACTTAAAACTTGTTTATATGATAGATTGTAAATAGAATGCCTTTATAAGCATCTCTATTCATTTATTTATTTATTCATCTATTAAAACTATATTTGAGCTGAGCACTTTAAAAGACCAACAAGGTTTTTTGTCTAATTGGATAATTATTTTCCGTTTGAGTGCCAAAAGTTTGTATAAAGTATGGATTCTCTTTTTGTAAATTACATCTGATGAAGCATAGTTTTTCTACGCGAAAGCGCTTATTTTATTTGTGTTTGAATAAAAGATTTCCTTTGGATTACAACAGAGGCGTGCTTTCCAGTGGTGATTCCTTCTGCATTCTTTCACAAATTCTTTTAAGCTCATTGGAACTCAGCTGCACCTGTTTGCGCAGTGTGCCATTCTGCAGAGCAGGTGGGTGTGTACAGTGTCTGCTCAGCTTTGTTTACCTTCTGGGCATTTGTTTCAATGGGTTTGAGCATATTTGCATGGTGCGCTGCTTTGCTGAGCGTGGCCTTTCATGGGGGCATGTACAATGGCTGTTGAGCATTGTTTACCTTTGTGGTGAGTGTTTGCACAGTGAGCCACAGTGCTGAGTGAGAAAGGCTGTTAAAAAAAATTGGCTGAGAAAGGCAATGATATCTTAATTACTGATGACCCCTGTTCCACTTGAACTAGGGCCATTAACAGTAGATAATGGTGTACTTGGTAGGTGGAATGTATCATATGTAGCCAATCACAAAGGCTGCACCTACAGCAGAGCACTATAAAGGTTACAGAAACTCTACAATCTGATTTCACCACTAACTCTGCACCAGCGGAGTACAGACTTGAGACTTTTAACTGAAGAAATGCTAGCGGCTGCTGCGGGTCTGCTACATATGTATGCAGTAAATGCTGAGGTCAATGCTGCTGCTGATGCTGTTGACCATAGGCCTAGACTGGAAAGGAAAAGAGTGTTCAGTCCCAGGGTAACTTTGTAGGGGCTACATAAGCTGAAGATTGCAGAGCACTACAGGATGGACAGGGGCATCCTACAAGAACTCACTGAGCTCTACTGACCTCAACTCAGACCCAGAGCCAACAGAGGGGAACCCATCCCAGTAGAAACAAAGGTATGTGTAGTTCTTAGGATACCAGCTATGGGTATATTCCAAAGACCAACTGGGGACATGATGGTGGTCTCACAGGCATCAGCATCCAGGATACTCCACCAGTTCCTGGATGCCATGCTACCACATGCCAGAGAGCACATTTATTTTCCGCTCACTCCTGAGGTGAGGGCCAGCAGTACGCAGCACTTCTACCATGTAGCACACTACCCTGAGGTACTGGGTGCCATAGAGTGCACTAAGTACACATCAAGACACCACATGGTGAGGAGGGTAGATTCTACATCAACCACAAGGGGTACCACTCCATCAACTGTCAGGTTGTGTACAATGCCCAGGGCATAATCATGAAAGTGTTTCCTAGCAGCCCTGGCAGTTATCACAGCTCCCATATCTGGCACACATCACAGCTGTACCAGATGTTTTCCAAGGTGGACATCCTACATGGCAATTTACTGGGGAATGCTGGCTACATACTGGAACCTTGGATGATGACACCCATCAGAAATGCACACACACCCACTGAAGAATGCCATAATGTGGCACACTCACGAACTAGGAACATCATAAAGCATGCGTTTGGGCTGCTGAGGTCATGGTTCCAGTGCCTCAATATATCTGGTGGAACCCTGCAGTACTCTTTAGCCACATATGGGCACATTTTCACAGTATGTGCCATGCTACATAATATGATCCTGTGAAAACAGCTGCAGCAGGATCAGCAAAGAGAAAGGATACACAGCCCCGCACCAGTGCCTAGGCCCCCACAGCCACACCTACAGGGGGACTTGGAGGAGGAAACCCCTGAGGTTGTCCCTGTAGACAGACATAGGCATGCCCATTATGCCCTGCCCTTGGCCAAGAGACAATGCCTAGCACATTCACTGACAAACTACGGCCCTAGGACTGACACCTTACTCCGACTTGCATACATGTCAGTAAAAATGATGCCAGCCAGCCCACACAGCATGTACCTCACCATGTACTGGCTCTGAACTGCATGCATCAGACAGAGTCAGCCTTGAATTACAGGTCTGTCAACTGTTGCATTTGCAAAGTAAGCCACATATGTAATCACCACTTGTAAGGGGTACTAAAATATGGTAGCATATGTATGGACCTGCCACATGTATGCAGGGGAATATAGTGGGCTACTAGGCTACTTGCAGAGATCTAACAACCACTTGGAACAACAGGTACTTTGTCCAGTAGTATGTGCCCCATAATATTCACTAGGTCACATGGCTGAAAATTCCACTACATTATTCTAGGGAGATGCCAAACAGTGGAATCACAAAACAGTTGAACATCTGTGTATGCAAGCAGAGCATGGTCTGGTCATCCCCCACCCCAAACTCATCAGTGTACCCATACAACTGCTATAGCAGCATATCTGCAATGATATATCAGCAGGCCACCCAGTTACAGGGCTGTGACATATAATCTGGCCACACGTCCTATGTTGCACGTAATGTAATGGTGACAATGTATGCCTGTATGTTGTTGATTTTGTGATGAATGATATATCCCTGTCTGGCAGCCTATGTGGCTCAGTAGGCTAGGGACATTAGCATGGGTGATGGTGTTGATGGTTTGAATCTGGTAGTAGCCACATCATTTGGATTTGAGGTAGTTGTATGGTGGTACTCCGACAGACTGTCATAGCCCCTTAATCTGTTATTGCCAGAATGCTGGAAAAAGCCAGAGTGAATGGAGGGTCAAAGGGTCAAGCCTACAGACATTATACATGCTCTGAGTAACCTAGAAGATGACTAGTATAACAGTAGATTGCAACAGGTCAGAATAGCTGCAGGATGTAAAGGCCATTACTTAAATGTCTCAGTAGTTACAACAATTCAGTGACTGTATTTTACAGTATAGTACCAGAAAACCACAAATGTATGAGGAACAGAGCAGACATAAGTAGAGGAAATGCTAGACATTCTGCAAAAACATGTACAAGGAGAGGTATGCAGACTGTCACCCTGTGTGTGGTGTTACATCATGTACCCCAGTTACATCATACCTGTCAACCATTTAGAGCAAGATATCTGGACAAAGTCTTGAATAAAAGTGGGACAAAGGCCCACGAATAGGGACAAGTTTTACATATTGCTCTTACAAACATAGACAGTTGATAGAATGACAGGTCTTGCATTAGCATGAATCTCCTGATGTATATGGAGCCTGAAACTAATTTGCCAGAAAACCACAATGTTATGTAAAATGGATCAAAAATATGAGGCAGAAATCTGGACATTCTGTGAAGCTCTGTACAGTTGAGAGGCATGAGTCACATATTAAGGTCAGCAAACAGATGGGGAATGCCATAGACAATATCAAGGACGTGCTGTACGATGGTAACAGGTACAGCAGCCAATGGCCTGCAGCACACATAATCATGCGCTGGAGTATAGGTAGCTCTGGCCTGGAGTCACCTTGTAAGCACTGACAGTCACACTGAGCATGCTTCTACAATTAGCTATCTTGAGCCCAGGTCTGTCACCTCTTCCACCCAAAAACCTGCTGTGTAGAAACATGTCTGTATATACATACAGCTACGTATACATATCTGTCTCTCCCTATCTCCCTCATGCTTGATTAATGTATTTATCAGTATGTGGCATATATCTATAGATATATATATCTATATCTATATATATATATATATATATATATATATATATATATATATATATATATATATATATATATATATATATATATATATATATATATATATATATATATATATATATATATATATATATATATACATATATATATATTCACCCACAACAACAGTTAAGGAGGCATTCCTGTTATACACATTTATATAGATATGTGTGAGGATGTACAAATGTCTACAAATACCCTGGAATGCTGGGGTTATCTGCACTTACACATCGCAATAGTTTCCGATGGAACCATAGCACAGCCGCAACAGTACATAATCCACTGACCCACAGAATCCTACGCCTGCAGAATGTCACCCTATAGACAGACACAGGTGAGCAGGTGGTGTAATGTACAATGGTTGTAACACATGCCTTGGACAGCCCATATTGTCCCTGGCACATGTCCGCCTATCAAACTGTGAAGAGTCACATATGGCCATACTGGCACTGCAGTTGTTGGAACATGGCCCTGTCGACCACTGTACTGTATGTAGGTCACTGAGACACAACCATCCAGGCCCACATGCTGACCACTTCCAGGCAAAATTAAACACACAACAGACTTACCACACTGACCCCTGCATGTTGCACACATGCAACAATATAGATTGGGACAGCTCCAGCAATCTGTGCTCCAATGATATTGCTCCTGAAACGTACATGTTACTGCATTTCTACTTGGGATTGTGAGGGGGGGTGCACACCTGAGGACTTTAAACATTTGCAATGACTGTAATGGTATTTCAGTTACTCTGTTGTCTTCCATTTCATATTGTATTATGACCAGTCATGCAGAAAGGAGACATATCAGTAGAGTGCATGTTAGATCTTAATGGCATAAATTTCAGTATCAAACTTCTTACCCTTCAGAACTAAAATGCAACTGCCAGACCTGTTGTAGCATGTGTGTGTAGTCTGGAGGGGTGCTGTTCACCATTGCGATCATTTGTGGACCTTAGCCCAGCATTTTCTTATGGTCATCTACACCTGTCCTGCTGGGTGAGGCTGGTGGTGGGTCTGTGACCCTCATTGACATTCATGTGTGTGACCTATTGACACCCACAGTTATATGGGCCATCACATGTACTGCAGTGGGAGTTGTCACCTTGTGTAGTACTGCCTGGTATGTTGACACCAGTATTTGCTATGGATTTCCTGCTGTCCCATATAGCTGTCAGCTGTCTGCTGCTATCCCATTCAGCCACCCAGTTCCCTTGCATGCTTGCATCCATATCATACATACAACTATCAGAACATACTACTCCATTCACTAACTGATAGGAAGGGTGACTTGTTGCTGGGCCAGTACTGAGAACAGTGCTGGAGGGCTGACTATGTCAGATGCACGTAGTACACTCCCTATACATGGTAAAGCCCAGGTAATGTCATGCTTGGCATCCATTTTCCTGTATGTGCGAGTCGGAGAGAGGTATCAGTCCCTACAGTGTCAGTGTGTGTGCTATCCTTGCCTCTTTGCCAAGGACAAGGCATAGTGGGTACGCCTATGTCTCTCTACAGGGGCAGGCTCAGAAAGTTCCCCTCTGAGATCCTCTGTGCCTGTGGTGGCTTTGGCAATGGAATGGTGGGGGCGGGGGTCTGTGTGGCTCTTTCCCATTCTGTTCCTGCTGTAGCTGTTTCTGCAGGATCATATTGTGTAGCATGGCACATACTATGACTATTTTTTTCACATGTAGCTGGGGAGTACTGCAAGGCTTCACTGGATAGGTCAAGGCAGTGGAACCATGACTTGAGCATCCCAAATACATACTCTACAATGATTCTGGTTTGTGCGTGTGCCTCATTATGGCATTCTTGTTCAGGTGTGTGTGCATTTCTGATGCGTGACATCAGCCACAGCTCCAGTGCATAGCCAGCATCCCCCAGTAGATGGCCATATGGGATGTCCCCCCTGGCAAATCCCAGATACAGCTGTGAGGAATGCCAGGTGTGGGAGTCGTGATAGCTTCCAGGGCTGCCAGCACACACTTGCATGATAATGCCCTGGGCATCGCACATGACCTGGCAGTTGATAGAGGTGAAGCATTTGCAGTTTATGTAGACACTACCCGCTCAGCAGGTGGTGCTTTGATGTGGATGTGTGTGCAGTCTATAGCACCAAATACCTCAGGGTATTCTGCTATATGATGGAAGAGACACATACACAGGTGATGGGAAAATATATGTGCTCATTGGCATGTGGTGACATGGCATCCAGGAACTGGTGGAGTACCTTGGATGATGATGTCAGTGAGACTCCCATGATATTCCAAGTTGGTCTTTGGAAGGTACCTGTGGCTAGTATTCTTAAACCTACACATACCTTAGTATCCACTGGGATGTGTTCTCCTCTATTAGTTCTGTGTGTGAGGTGTGGCTGGCACAGCTTGATGATTTGCTGTAGAATGTCCCTGTCTACTCTATAGTGCTCCACTATTTCCAGCTTATGTAGGCCTTGGTAGGTTACCCTGGGTCTGTACACTCTTCTCCTTCTCACTCTGGGTCGGTTGTCAGCATTCTCCTCCTCACTACCCTCAGCCTTTAGCACATATTGATAGAGTAAAGCGGCAGCAGCCTCTAACATTTTTAGTTAGTTTTGCCAGTTAAAAATCCTCCATCTGTGTACACCGGTGGTGTAGAGTTTGCGGGAAAAAGCAGTCTGAAAGGTGTTTGAATAGTTTATAGTGGTGTTTTGGGCTGTTGCCTGTGTAATTGTCTGATTCTGATACATTCCATCTGCCAGCTATGCTATTTCTCCTTGATTGCTTTCCTACTGCTATTTCCCCTTCCCAGTTTCCTCCTAGTTGAAGCCCTGAGGTACACTGTGCATTCACAGTGCTTAAATGTAAACACTGCTGCTGTTTCCTGTTTTTTTTTTTTTTTTTTTTTTTTAGTTTAAAACCCGGTGCACGCCGCACACACCTATTTAAGCAATGTAAACCATGCTAAAACATGTCCTTCCTTAGCTGCGCTTAGCTAAGGGCAAACACGGGCCACTGAGCTCCAATGTGCTTACAGCAGGCATTACACACACCCCTTTTCCTGTTTGTTGCTCCTCCTGCTTACATGATCTTGTTGTATTACCTACACAGTTAGGTGCATTGTGTGGACTTAGAAATTTTTGAGATTCAGTAACATCCCCCTCATTTGCATACCACAGTGTGTAGTTCATTAGTTACTGCACTAAAATGGACCCATTCCCCTTGACAACCAGTGCTCACTGGCATTGTTTACATTCTACATGCCATAGACTATAATGGCAAAATGCAGATTTACCTTAAAATTGTGATTTCCCATTTTTATTTTTATTTTCGGCACAGTCGTGATTGCGCGCCACTGCCCTATGCTTAAACAGCTGAGATCGACCCCCCCAAAAAAAGTTTACTTTTCATAAAAATGAAACAATTTTTCATGCCAATGGCCTTATATATGGCTATTGACATGAATAATGAACATAATACATGCTTTTTCATGAACTGTCATGCCTCTGTTTTGTCATTTGCAGAAATGTATTTGGTTATTAACAGAATACATTTCTGCACTGACACTGTTCTAACATGGAGTCGGGGCAGCTTGGTGAATCACTAAATCATGAAAACAAACTGGCAAAGGACACAAGTTGAACTAAACTGCAAAAGGCACGGATCCTTAATACTCCACACTAGACATAGACCAAGGTACTCAGAATGGCAATGACGTACTTTTAATAACCTTTTAAGTGTACAAAATACAATCCACTTTTCGTCAAAACAAGTAGCTCGACTTCTTCAGAAACCATACAAAAAGTAAATGTTAAAACAGGTGACTTAAATACACTATTTAATCCTGTCACATGGTGAACAAATTGAGGTTTAAAGGCGTACAATATAAATGCTGGAAATTATATCCAAACCTTTAATAAATCTATAACCGCCTTCCACCTCAACTGTAACTAAAAACCTCTCTAAAAGACAACACATATGGTATACAATTAAAAATTCGACTATAAAAAATATATATTTATATACATTTATAGATATTCTGTATATGAAAGATATATAAAAAAGATATATAAAAATATATATATATATAATGAATGTATGTATGTACACGTATATATGTATATTCAGTATTAATAAGAAGTATGTGTAAATGTACAAATATACATATGAAAACAAATTGTATGGACAAATAAATAATATAAATATCTATACACTAATATAGTGTGAATGTATATATCCTATATAAAGTAGATATACAAGTCCATAGTGTATAATGTATAAATAAGATGGAATGTAAAATGAAATATAAGTGTAAATGTAAAAATGTATTGTGTCAGTTAATTAACCCTATTTGTACATTCCATCATACATATGATAGTAAAATCCACATAATATAATAAAATAAAGTACAATATTAACATAATATGTCCGATGGAATATTCAACCGAAAAATATATATTTACTAGAATGAAGATATTCCACTGTGGTAAACATAGAAAAATGATGAATCAATAAAAGATAAAATATATATATAGTATATATATATATATATATATATATATATATATATATATATAGTATATATATATGTTAATAAAAAGTAAGTGAGTAAAATAAAATATGAATGAAAAATGAAGAAAAGTGATAAAACTGATTGTACATTTACTCAACCCAATACTGTGGTTTATAACTATCTAGCCAAGTTTTTCAGTCTTAGAATACACATTATAGTACTCATTTCATTAATCCCTGGGTATTGACATGCATTCACTCTCAATTGCCAGAGAAGTTCATTTCTTTCTAATTTCAATGACTCTGGTCCACCCCTTTCATCATTCCTCAATTGGTCGATGACTCTAAATTTAAATTGGTGCCCTTCGTTTTCATTAATGTGCTTTGCCAACGCATTTTCTAATTTATTTTTACTAATACTATATGTGTGTTCATACATTCTCTCGCCCAGCTTCCTATCGGTCTTACCTATATAGAAAGCTGGGCATAATGTACATTTGGCTAAATAGACAACTTGTTTACTACAACAGTTGTATCTCCCATTGGAAGTGTATTTCTTGCCAGCTATTGTGAAATTGCTTCCTGTGTCGATATATTTGCAGAACCGGCACATATTACATTTATACATGCCTTCCTTATTGGTACGTGGCTTACTATTGGATTCTAAAATAGCTTTCAAACTATTCCCTCGTCTATAAACTACTTTTGGTATTGATGGAAAAATTCTTCTAAATTTACTTTCTCTCATCAGGATATCCCAATTTTTCAAGATAATATTTACTACCTTATATGAATCCAAGTTAAAGGTACAAATAAAACTGTAAGGGTTGAATGGGTATTTTTCTATACTAGTTCCCATTCTACCCATACCCCTATTATTCAAAATCGGGGTATACAATCCTATTGTTCTCTTATGTTGCATCTCTTTGATTATCTCTGAAATCAAATTACATGCATACCCTCTCTGTACAAAGTAAGAATTCAGAAGTTTACATTCATCTTCAAACTCAATATCTCTAGTGACCATCCTTGCGGCTCTGACTACTTGACCTTTCACTACTGATTTTTTCTGAAAGGTTGGGTGGCAACTGGTGTAGTGTAAAAACATGTTGGAATATGTCTCTTTACGATAGATCTTCGAGACATAAACTTTTTCTTGATAATCTTTACTTAGATCAATATCTAAATATGCTATTCTATCCTTGTTGTAGTTTGATGTGAATCTCAGAAAGGTAGTGCTGGAATTAAACATTTCCAACATGTTTTCTACCTCGTCAGTATTACCCTGGAAGAGTATAAATATGTCATCCAAGAACCTAGTATAAAACTGAATGTGCTCTTTATTTGCTAGATTTTTTAACACAAATTCCCTTTCCCAGTATGCCATTACTAAGTTAGCCAGACTAGCACCACAAGGGGAACCCATTGCCACTCCTACTCTTTGATGGTATATTTCATTGTTAAATAGTACATAGTTGTAAGATAAAACTGTGTCTATTAATTCTACTACTAGCTGGATCTCATTCTGTGGAGCTTCAAGGATTTTCAACATGTGTGCCACCCACTCAATCCCCTCATGGTGCGGTATAGATGAATATAGATCTTTCACATCTATTGTGACCAACAGGTCTTCGGCCCTGAACTCAAGATTGTTAATATTTTCAAGGAATGACCATGAGTCCTTCGAAATTTGAGTTTCACATATTATATATTTCTTTAAAATATTGTCAGTCACTTTGGCACATGTATATGTAATACTATCCCTGCCATCAACTAGTGGCCTCATGGGTGGATCGACAATACATTTATGTACTTTTGGGATGCCAAACAATATTGGTATCCTAGGGACAGGTTGAGTCAAATAATTATACAATGTTTTGTCTATCCTTGCCTCTATATACAATTCTTCTATAAAAGCTCTCACTTTTCTGTATGCACCGTTCAGTTCATTTCTAGATGCTTCCACATAAGTATCACTGTTTAGAATGACGAACATTCTTCTATTGTAGTCATCTATATTCATAATAGCTAAGCCACCTCCCTTGTCCGGTTTCATAATGCGAACCAGGGCTTGGCATAAATACTTCAAGTTATCTCTATCCTCTCTACTGATGTTAAAATGATTGTTCTTTGAGTGGCCTGGCATGTATGTTGTGTTCGCAAGATTGCGTAGGTCCAACTCACTAACCTGCTCAAAAAATGCAATCGATGGGTGTAAGGGTGGATTATACACACTCACAACATAATAATCAGTTCTCCTATTCATATCTACTCCCATTAAGGCTAACAGGTTCAATTTCCTAGTGAAAAGTTTTAGATCAATGAGGGTATTTGCTAAGTCTAGTTTGACACTAGGGACAAAGGTATGATTTTTTGCTAATAATTCAACAATTTCTGAACATAAGAAAACATCAGAATAGTTGTAAACCTTAAAATCCTCATTTAAATTGACCAAAATGTTACATTTAAGAACATTAACTACATTACGCATACACAGATATAAAGTACAACAGGGTAATATGGAACCCAGGGATGCAAGTTCACAGATAAGTAAGACGCGAAATCACCACATAGTAAACATAGTGACCGACAACCCGATCATCCTGGAGGGTGGGCAGGGCAGGTAACGCCAGCCACGGAAATGTTAACCTGCATCAATACATATCCGCGTGTCGGGATGGTCACCAGTCCACGGTACAGTAACGGGATATGTGTAGGGTTACCACCTGTCCCACGTTGTGAGGACAGTCCCCTTTGGGCAGTTGTGTCCTGCAAAAACATTGACAAAATGGCAAATGTCCTGAGATTGTAGGACAAAACTATTTCCCATAATTTCTATATTAGTCGCATAAAACAAGTGATTTTGTAGAAGAAACATCTAAATATGATAATAAACAGAATAAGCAACTGTAATGCTACAGGTTTGTATCCTGTCAAAAAAGTGAATTGCTGTCCTTTGTACTGGCCGTGGGTATGTGTTTGCATGCAAAATCTGACGTTTCCACAGACAATGTCCCACTTTGTGTATTTGAAAAGGTGGCAACCCTAGATATGTGCGTGTCATATCCATAGGATATGAGTGCATTGAAACACGCCGCCACCGTCGATGCGCCAACGAGGTAATGTGTTCAACCGTCGGTCTGCAGCGGAAAGCATACCAGTGAAGTGTATGACATTATGAGGAACGTACCTCATTTGGGGTGTAAAACAGTTCATGTTCCTCGCAGTTCCTCCAAGTTCCACATTGAAAATGTCTGTCAAACATCCATTGTTAGGAATGTATATAAATGACATCCTGGTAAATAGAATGTACTCATAGTAATTCATTAAAGGTTCTTCACTGTAAGTAAATCAGCATATTATCATCAACCTATGACCTACTTAGCTGAAGTTGTCACTATGCCATTACTATGTGTTCCACATTATGCCCATTTGTTTCACATTACTACTGTGTGTGTTCCTCACTCTGGAAATAGAAGGTTGACAGCCATGACGGCAATATGTGTATGTGTGAGGTGAGGTTGTCGTGTGTTCCGCTGTGTGTGTGTAATGTGTGTGCCAGTGTAAAATGTGTATGTAGATGACATGTCACAGGCGGAGTGTAATAACAGGCGTAGGCATACAGTACAGGAACCATAGGCGTATGTACAGCAGTACCCACAAAGTAGTACTGACATCTCCTCAGTGGCTATGCACGCGTGGCGTAAAAGCGATGCAAAGCGGAAATGTCCCAAAGTGTACCACAGGGCCATAGCCATCAGGAGATGCAAAGGACGCATGTACAAACCATGACCGTATGTATGGCGGCCATAAGGTAGACTCCACGGTCCGTCGACAGCGTTACACAGCATCAGGCATATGCGAAAATACGAATGTGCTATCCGGCACCGATCGTGAACACTTACGGTCCCGTAAATACCGCGGTGTGTTCCACGACCATGAAGTAAGCAAGCGGCACACGAATAGGAGGCTACCGGTAGCATACAGGCCGCCCCAAGTATAGGACCACATTCACCGTAACTATCAGCGACAAAATGCCAATGGATAGTAGGCACGGACGAACATCCGCAGATATATAACCCATGTGAAGGAGGAATACGTGCAGGAAGCACACATGCAGGCGATACCGCCAGCAGACGACATCAACAAAACAAACATTCCCGGAACAACAGACAGGTAACCTGCAGCTCCCCAAGCAGGGATGGAGCACACACACAAGCATATCTGGTATGTATAAATGCAAGACTCACACCCCGTACCCGTCACCCACATCTGCAGATATACCCCATTGCACATATCAAAGGGATAACAGCTAAAACCGTAGCAAACACATACAGGCAGTCAATGACAGCGGCATACCCACAACAAGCTCATAGGAAACACTAGCGGCTGATGCATCCTTGCATCCGCTGTGTACAGGAAAATAACAGCTATGTTACACATCTGAATGCACAACGCCATCGACAGACGCCGCCAGGACACGGAGACCCACATGTCGAACACAATACCATACCCAACACACACAATCCACGGCTAACACCACAGCGAAATGTACCCGACACCACACATAGCGGATGCAGTCACACAAACATGATACAATACATACCATCCTCACGAAGGTATTGCACACAACCAACGGCCACACGAGGAAAGAACCATGGCCTAGTGCCGGCGTAGAACGAAAGGAGGGGATCACCGTGATATGCGCATAAGTACACACCGAGGAACAGCTATTGGCCTGATTAACCCACATGCCTCAGGTGACGTGAATATAAGGAAGACTCCTGGATATTCAAACCGTATGTTCATACCGAACAAGCGTGAATACAGAAGGAGAAACAAGGAAATAGAGACGAACAGAACCAAAGGCCGGAAAGGTATGTCGAACACACGGCATGTACTGGTGTGTAACGCATACGATCATGACGAATCTGTACAGTATGTGAAAGGTGTGTGTAGGTAAAGATACCTGTCCATCAGGCAGAGAGAGGCGAAGGTTGGATATGTAATGCTAAAGCGGCAGCATACCAGCGACTGTGGACAACGTGTGCACAGCAGTGGGACAACATGTACACACCTGGGATAACCCCAGGTTCGGCTTGCCACCTTTTCAAATGGCCAAAGTGGGAAATCTTCGGGACACACATCAGATGTTACAGGTGGACAAAGGTTAGAACTGTACTCTTTTGCATAAAGAAAAGTGTAGTCTTGTAGCAGTTAAGTTGCTTATTGTGTGTCTTGTAACATTTAGGAATGTACATACATAAATAACTATGTTATGCAACTCATACATAAAAATGGGATATAGTGATGTCCTACAATCTCAGGACATTTGCCATTTGTAATATATTTTGTCACGACACAACTGCCCAAAGAGGGACTGTCCTTTGCAAAGTGGCACAGGTGGTAACCCTACCCCAGGTCTGCCATAGGGGTTGCAAACACCGAACAATGCCACCACCCACGCTGATGCTGGCAGTGGATATCCAACAATGAAGTGCCACAGCAGGATAGGACATGTATGTATAGTGTCACAGCACACATGTGCATGGGCATATACCGTCGATGTCATACGGAATGTGCGCACGACGTGCACGTATCCCACGCAGTAGGCGACTATGTCAATTATGTGTAATGCAAAGCTGTCATGATGGATATGTTCACAAATCATAGACAGTATCACAGGCATAGCATGCATGATGGAGGGATGGCCTAATGTTATGTACATACACAAGATATGTATGGCCTGCACATATGGGACAATGTAGTAGCAGAATAGGTACCCGAAATGGAGGGAACAGCAAGTAACCATGTCCAAACGTTCCATAGCAGGTGCAATGTGTGCCACAATGATGTCCAGCAGGGCTGTGTGTAAACACATGTGCAATGTACACAGTACTGACACCCCCCCCATGGTAGTGTCCACTGAATGGCAGAAGTGGATGTCAACTGTCATGTCTATACAGTACGTCCGCTGTGGTGGTACCATGGGTCTGTGTCACCCTACCAGCAAGGGAGCTATCACATGACTAGTGACACAGTGTGCCCCTGTGGGATGTGCACAGGACCTATGTCCCACAGCACGGTGTGTGTCCAGTCTGTGGATGTCACACAGACGCCCGGGCGAGCAATGTGGCATGTGTGCACACATGCAGGACTGCTCCTCCCACCCTGCCCACTGCAAACGCCATGTAGGAGTACTACATGCATCAGTACTGCGGAGAACATGGCCCATGGCAGAGTAGATTACACCCCTGTGTTAGTGGCATGCAGGTGAGTACAGATGTGTTACATGACTGTCATTTGCATATGTAAACTGTCTGAACCCGGGTAGAGAGCACAGCATGACTATACTGAGACATGTAACGTTGTATCCATTGTGTAAGGTACACCACACATGTGTTATTGTAACACGGCCTGTGTGTACATGTGTGTATGGCACAGGTACAAGGGCACCCAAGGTATCAGCTAGACATACGGTCCAGAAATGCGTGGTCCTGCACATGTGTACCCACGCCATGGTGTAATATGGCAACCACAGCACCATGTGGGCCATGTGTGTGTACATCAACCATGTACAACGTGATATGCCTGTATAGGGACAGTATCCATGTGATACACACCGCATGACTGTCAGTATGCAAAGGGGATGTGTATACACTATGTGTGATGTAACTGATGCAATGATATCTACATGATATATCTGCCACACTGACACCTGTATGGGTGTCAGCAACATGAGTAGGATGAGCTAGAATGCTGCCAGGTATGTAGAAGTGGTATATGTAGGCATGTACAGTACTGTGTGACAGCAGGTAGTGTACGTATGCAAATACTGAGCATGAGGGGCCACATGTCTGAGGACTGTGCAATGTCACACGTCCCTGACATGTTGTAGTTAGCATGATATGCCTGCACCACTGTGTGAACTGTACAGAAGGCACATGGCGTAACATCCCGATACATAGTGTACGATGTGATGCTGGATGTGTACACTGGCAATAGCATAAAGTGGAATGGTGCTGAAGGGCAAAGAGCGGATCATGTCTGATGTGATACCCTCTGTACCACCCCAACCACCCATGCAATAATATGACAGGTGGCCAGCATGGGATGTGGTGTGCTGTGGTGCACAGAAGCCCAACAAGGGTGCCAGGAAAGGCATGCAGGTAGTCAATGAGTGTGTGAAGCATGTATGTCAAGATGTGGCCCAGTGCCATACTGAATGGCCCAGTCATGGGTGTAGAGATGCAGCCCCATACGTGCAATGCAGTACCATCCATGTGTAGTGTGATAGATGTGGTAGTGTGGTGGTCAGGGTGCACAACGTACATGAATGGGCTAGCAGTCACTGGCGTGTGCTGCTGCAGAGACATGTAACAGCCAGGTTGGCGGGATACAACAACTACGGCGGTTTGAGGTGACATCGGGACTGTGTTCCCGGACATAACATGTGCATGGCAGTACTATGTATGTGTCCACAGGGTTAATACAATGTCCATCCAAGGATTGGAACCCTGTAGTGAGTGAGAGTGTGTATTGTTGGTAGGTACCCCATTGGCAGGCACGATGACAGCAACATCTGTGTCGTCAATGCCTGCATGACCGTGGTATGCTGCATTGAATGTGGATGTAGTCAAACAGCAGAGACATACCACCACACTGCGTGAGGGCCCACACTGCAATGTCTGGCAGTCATGTGTAGGTAGCTAGTTGTGGAGTATGTCATGCACCATCAGGACACACCATGACTGTCAAGTGACACACAAGACACAGGTGAACATAACTACCATGCAACAGCCTGCACATGTGCCCATACAGCACGTGTGCATGGAACAGGAATACCACTGTGGCGTCTGTGAAAAGGCCAGTACCACCATGTCTCAGTGTGGAATAGCATGGTCCCTACCAGTGTGTAAATGTAGCAGAAGTGCACTGTGATCAGTGTTGCCATGCCATCAACTACCACTGTCAGTGGATGTCAGTAATACCGGCTGTAGTGTGTATGTACCATGCATGCTGCTATGGTTGTGTGTTTAGGGTGTGGCTAGCAGGGATGGTAAGCATGGATGTTCAGCAAACAGAGGTGGAAGTGTGTAGGCCTAGCACACAGACACATGGAGGTGTGGTGCATGCTGAGGGTAGTGTAGGTATGGTATGTGTCGTGTAATGTGTCACCCAGCTATGTGTACTGCATGGCCAAGCATGTGTGGGTACATGGGAGTCCATACTAGGGAAGGGTGTGTTGCTGGCAATACATAGCAGTAGCAACTGTCCTAGGTGCAATGTACAGTATGCCAACCTGACCGGCATGTAACCTGTGGTGTACAGTGTATTCACTGTCGCGTGTCACTATGTGCGTAGCGGACACGAACATGGGTATCTGAACATGGACTACCTATGATGCAATGTGTCATGGGAATATACAGTATGTGTGTAAATCACGGTGTGGTGTGGGAACCACCCACCCGTGTGTGTTGCAGTCCAGGTATGTGCCTGGGAGGTATGATCTGTGTACAATCTGGAATGGCAGGTGTGCCGTGTAGGGCATGGAGGCAGGTCCCAGGCACTGCAGATAAATGACATGTGTGCTGTACTGTGTGTGCAGTGCTAGTGTACAGCACAGTGGAGGGTGTAAGCATTGTCACACATCACTGCATGCTGTGCCTACCTGTGACAGCCCTGCCGGAGACAGACATGTGACACCACTGCACAGGCAGCATAGCATGTGAAGATGTACATGTGGGCTGCACACCTTAGGCAGATGTCCACATGTCATGTGTGCCACGGTAGTGTGTTTGAACACAACTATCAGACTGGACAAAGCACATGCCTGCATAACAACAGTATGACCATAGTCAACAGTCCCAGTGACAGAGTAGGCCAATGTAGACTATCCCTGCATGCAGACCAGTGGCTACTGGACACCTGGCTAGACACACACCTGGAGGGTTAATTCACCATTGAGCCATCACATGTCCAAGTGCATGTGGGCCGTACAATGTCATCACAGGGTGGTCACAATAGCAGGTCGCAAGGCAGACACGGTGTACCAGGTGATGTGTCATGTGTGCATATGTCAACTAGCACAGCCGTTCACATGTCTGCAACATACTGGTGCACGATGTATACTGTTACATGATGAATGGAACTGCACTGTCACCCACTACAGGGCCATCTGACACAGGTGTGTTGTGACTGGTGTAACCCATGTTTGCACAGGATACACACTGCTGTTGTAGGCAGCCATGCTGGTGGCCACCAGTGATATATGCAGTGGTCATACAGACATACCGTACAGTGTTCATGCAGGAATGTCCATTGTCGTGGACGATGCGCTGCTATGTGAATGTAGGTGTCTGTTGTGAATGTCACACATCCAGAAGACACCATCTGGTGCAGTCATGGTTGTCAACACCGGTACACACAGCCACAGCAGTCAGAACCCAGTCCTGACAATGTGTGTCAGTCACCCTCGTACTGTGTGACATATGTGCACATGGCGGAACACCTCCCACTGTCATCTAAGCTGGCTGCATGATGGCTGGAATGTATTGCCAGGTACAATGCTGGTAGCCGAATGAAGTACCTGGAATCAGACACAGTACGCTATGTCAGCCATGTAAACCATGCACAACAATGACCGCCCAACAGACACAAACAATGCATTGACACATGGAACATGTGCACATGACAACCCCCAATGAGGTATGTTGCACATATTGATGTACAATTGTCATCTATGGCCATAGCATGGATGCAGACACACATACTCCACAGGTAGTACCATGTGATGTAGGTAGGGGGCATTGCTCATGTACATGTCACAGTAGATGTCCACGCACATGTCCTGCATAGCCGTCATGTAGGGGTAGCTGTGGTATGTGACAACTGGACATGCCCATACAAATTACCATGTCCCACAGGAGATGTGATAGGTGTGTACCACATGTGACGTGCTGACAACAAGCTGCGATGTGTATGGCTGCCGGTGTACCTGTGTGACATTGTCTGTGATGGGTGCAAAGGCACATAGTATCGTATTGCATGCACACAAGCCCCACATAGGTGCATAGCCTGAACATACAGTACAAGGAGTGTGTGGGATGATAGCAACCCACAGGTGGAGATGGGTACGGACGGCAGCCCACAACCACATGTGTGTGTACAGTGTTCACGTCCACGACACATGAGCATCTGAGAGGCTAGCATCACAGCTGTACAGGGTCGCATGCATATATGTACAGCAACATCCCTGTATGTCCCACCACTGGCCTGTGGACCAATGGACACCAACCAAATGTGCAGATATGAGATGTGCACAGCACATCACAGATGCCTACTGTAGAACAGGCCTACCATGTACACATGTGCACAGTAGGTCTGCGCCACCTGCAGTCAAACACGTTAGGTGCCAAACCACACCAATAGTCCAGGCAATGACACAGATGGATGTGCATGCCTGTGTGTATGTATGTCTGTGAATGCCTCCAGCATAGCAATATAGCTGTGTCACCGTTGTGAACAACAATATGAATGGGTTGTATGTGTGAGGGGTGCATCATATGTGTATGGTCAGATCGACGATACCATCAGTGGGCCTGCTATGTGAACATCCCTGTTCCCATACATGGATACCTCTGCTGAGCCCAACACCACTTCACAGAGGGAGGGATGGTGGTGTGTAGTGCAGCAGCAGACATGTGGGTGGCAGCGGGCACTGGATGTACACATATGTGTTACCCACATCAGTTCAGGCAGCCATCCATGTGCATGGGATAGTGGTGTGTGTCCACATACAGCACTGTGTCGATCAATATCCCAGCACATAGCACCTGCCAGGGCTACAGTGTATGCATGGATGTGTGATACCTGCATGCAACAGACACACCCTCAACAAGCAGTGTACAGCATACCTCGCTCGAGGACAGTGCCCACACCATGGTGATAAACATGTTGAATGTCCATATTCACACAGCTATGACATATGCAATGGACAGCCACCCTACCAATACCGCCAACCCCCAGGTGGATCACACCCAGTGCCATGTATGTGGCATACCCTGCCATATCATGCAGAGATGACCAGCAAGGCTGCATGAGCTATCACAGTCCCACATGGTGCAATGGACAAAAGGCACTCTCACTATCAACCATACACAGCAGTAATGTGGCGTCGATGCCTCCTGTCATGTTACACGTGCTGTGTGTTGCTCTGCTGAATGTGTTTGTACATGCTATGCATGGCCTGTCCTGATAATGTGTCATGGTTACACATTGCTCCATGTCTATCACATATGCAACACAGGTGAGCTGTGGCAAGTTGTCCAGCACCCGTACAGTGCTGTGTGGAAGTACATGGCACAACACATGTATGTGCAGGTGTCCATGTGTATGTGTACACTGCCGCTGCTGACGTTCACAATGGACACAGATGTGATGTGTACTGACATATACACAGCGTCCAGGTGAACAGTACCACAGACGTCACATGGGGACCTATGCCAACTGATATGGACATAGGTGCAGCCAGGTACACATGTCCATGGCAGGCTAACATCTACATGGTGCGTGTACAGTGTGATGGGGTGGCACACAGATATGATGTGACACCCAGTGCTCAATGGTGTGAAGCCAGAACATCGGCTGTGTCACTGCCACGATGCCCTTCACAGATCACTGTGCAGCTGTCGTACATGTCATAGCAATGTATTTCCAACAGTATGCCAGCACAGCAGTGTGAATGTGACCTGCCACCATCATTATGTCTTCCAGATAATGCCACGTTCCGTCTTCCACCATTCAGCCGACAGGAGGAGGAGGTGATCATTCCATACCTCCATGGCAACCACGCCGCCCTATTTAGCCATGTGCCACAGCAGGCACAGGAACGGCAGGAGATGTGGGAGGAGATGTGCAGGAGGGTGAACAGCGTGGGCGTAAACAACCGCAGCTATCAACAAATCCGCAGGCACTGCACAGACCTGATCCGGCATGCAAGACAGCGTGCTGCTGCAATCGCCAGGCAACAACGTGGGACAGGTGGTGGGCCACCAACCCAGACCCCACTCACAGCCACGGAGGAGCTCCTGGCCAGTCTGGGGACACCCACGGAAGAACACGCAGAAACACTTGCGTCCATTGTGGAGGTGGGTGTCTCCCGAGATATGAGCCTGGAGCCGCATGGTAAGTCAGTGTTGCATGTTTGTATGATAGGCGACGTGGGTGTGGGTGTCATAGTACAACACATGATATAGCAATACATGCCAGGTATATGGCCACACAAGATGCAAACCATTGTATGCTATGTTGTGTTAGCAGACATGTGCATAGCACATGCTACCACACACATGCATGATGTGAGATGCACAGTGCTGACTGTGGAGATAGTAATGGCTAATGTGTATACCTTTGTGCAATGCCTTTACAGGTACGTCTGGCGTGTCGCAAGGACAAGGGTCTGTTGCAGGTAAGTCTGTTGCTAGTCAAAGGCATGTTCTGCTGTAATGATATTCCCCATGTGTCTAGGCATGACATGCTCACCTGTGTGTGCCCCAGTCACGGTATACAGCTTGCACCACCCGACACACACAACACCCATGTACAGTAGATACACCCGTTAGCGTAGAGTGCTATGACACCACACAACCTATTGGTGTGTTACGTGCAGTCAACTATGCATACAATGGTGTAGGTGTTACACAATGGCTGCATGTGTAGTATGCATTGGTATGCCAGTGCAGTATGCACACAGTACCACATAGTGAGCTGTGATCTGGCCAGAGCACAGGTGTTACCAATGTGACCCATGCCCTGCATCGGGTGCACACGTTGTGACATGGCACATGCCATGTCCCATGCACGTGGATGTCTGGCTGCAGCATTGTCACACCATGACATGACCTATGCACAACATAGCAGACATCCACACTGTCAGCATATCCGTAGAATGTGACACCTCACACTAGTATGGTTGTATGTCACATGGGCCACCACAGGGCCGTGTGCACGATGTCTACCACACACAATAGTCAATGACTCAGACAGACAAGGCCATGGTTGATACCTACAGGCATGTTGCCACACAGCACATCCACAGTGGGTACTCACCGTTGCACCCTCTACACACATAGTGGGTTCATCACTGTAGTGGACCCCCTGGACATCCAATGTAGTACACCAGTGACATGGAACGCCTCTCCACAGCTACTACAGGTGCCACCAATGCCCAGCATATGTGCTGCTGAGCATCTGAACTGACTTACAGACATGGCAATGTAATGCATCCAGGTCACGCATCGCACAGACACATAGCTGTGTCCTGCTACTGTGCAGTGGCACAGAGCCCGCACTTCACACTGTACAGCTATGCACACAGCTCACAGCAAACGTACCTGCACAGACATCACTGTTACCCATACATTGTATCTGTAGACTGTACACATAACACTGCACCGTGACAGCCATTGTGATGTGGTGCATGCGGTGGGTCACCATCGTCACATGTCCACAAGATACCGCACATGTTTGCGGTGTACATTACATACTGTCGGCAGCCATGTGTACTCTCAACTCGCCAGCGGCCACACGGTGTATCACGCTGATGCATGCAAACTACCATGAATGTGTGTACTGCATGCCTACTAAATGACACCTGCCTGTTGTACTGTCCCCACCAGGGCAGTGTACATACTGACACTATGAATGTCTGGTCTGCATTCACTGGTCTGTGTTGTGTGAATGCTGCATGCCACCTGCAGTATTACATGCATGCTGTCTGTGTGTGTGTGTGTGTGTGTGTGTGTGTGTGTGTGTGTGTGTGTGTGTGTGTGTGTGTGTGTGTGGGTGGGTGTGTGTGTGTCTGTATTATAACCGATGGTATGTCTTTGTATTGACAGGTGCTGTAGGTGAGTTCCCCTCCTGCGGTCAATCTGATGCTAGTGTCCCCACAGATACTAGTGGTGATGACCATGTGCATGAGGCACAGGCAGGGTCGTCACAGGCAGACACTGTGCCAGTGGAGAACATCACACATACGTCCCTTTCATCCCCGCACACGGTTCAGATGCCAACACATACCCCAACACCGTTGACCATAGATGACGGTCAGTCAGCGTCTGTTGTCCCCGAGCAGGAATGTGTGGTGGCTGCAGAAGGTGTGGGTACACACGATGTTGCCAGTGTAAGGACTGGTGCAGTGCCACGCAGGCATGTGGCAGGTGCTGCTCGTAGGGGGAGCACCGCTAGACATACACCTGCTGTGCAGGGTGCAGCAGGTGGTATAACCAGACGCATGTTCCAGACTGTAATGGCGGCGCAGGCACGTGCCGAACGGCAGAACCAGGAAGGGCAGAGGCTGCAGAGGTCCGCAATCCGTACCCTGAATGACAACATCCAGGCATTGGCAAATGCACAACAGCATCTTGCCGATGTTCTGGATAGGAGATTGGGTGACATGGCTGGTATCCTCGACCGAGGCATGGCCATCCTTGAGCGTGCGCAGTCCGTGCAGGAACACCAGTTAGGGGTGAGGCATAGGGCACGTGGGCGTGTGCCAGCAACACCACCTGCTGCAGGTCAGCGTGTGCGTGCCACCTCCCATGCCCACCCAGACAGTGCTGGTAGCAGCAGCAGTGCAGCTGCTACTACACCATCCACACCAGGACAGAGCAGGCCACGTGGACGTGGACGGCCCCGTCGTGGGCACGTTTCCAGCGGACATGTGACATCGGAGAGTGGACAGTCCGTACCTACACCCGGTCATGCCCGTGCGACCCCAGGCAGGCGCGGGTCAGGTCGCCGCCGGCAGACACAGTGAGCCGTAACACCTGCACTGTACAGTCAGGGGCTGCCAAGCATACCCCGTGTAGGCATCACAGATGACTGAACTGTGTACACACACACCCACACACAGCAGACACAACTGTAGGGCTCCACCACACCCACATGCAATCTACATAGTCATGCCCACTCAATGCACTGGCCCTTACACACACACATGATGTCATCCATTGGTACAGCCCATGCCTGTGGCACACATATCACCCTGTGCATATGATGAAGTCTCTGCCGCATAACTGTGAGCTACACCATCACTGCACGGTTAAGCTAACATATTCTGATGCACAGGGTGGACACGATAGTGAGAGGTGTATGTGATACCTGTGTCCGCATACTACGCGATGTGCAGTTAACCCGTATGATACTGATGGTGTACTTGCACGTGCCTACTGGGAGCACTGTAATTAGTTCCCCACGTGTAGTCATGGGGTACCCACAGGCATGTCTGGCAACATCAGCATAGCACAGTTACCCGCATCCGGCATGGACCCCTACATAGGTACATAGGCGCACATGAACGTAACAGGATATGTGCCCTACGAAATGTGTGGACCTAGCATGACTGTGTGTGGCGTCTAACACCCCTCAGGATGGGGATGCCATATCCATCAGTCCCCAGTCCCTGGTCTAGCAGTGACACACAGAGGTTGGCTGGCGCATAACTATCATCACACATCCACATGTCATTAGCAGTCCTGGACAAAGGCAGTCAGGGCCTTTCCTTCACATGGCCTGGCACCCCTCCCCGTGTTGTAGGGGGTGTCTGGCCGTTAACCCTGTTCCCCCAGCACGTCCCACTCATCTTTGTGTTGAGGTGTCTGACAGTCGCTTCTATGCCCGTGTTTGCATGGAGCCTGGGAGGTGGAATGTGCCCATGTCACCCAGGTCAGACATGGCCGTGTATGTCAGGCACAGATCACCACGGAGCAGCTGTGCTGTGAAGATCCACAGCCGGTGTCCCCTTGGCCATGCAGCTTGTGACACATGTCCTAGCACCGTCATCCCCGTCTTGTGGAACGTTTGCGGTCCTTCCGAGTGCTGCAGGCGTCAGGTTAGCTACAGGCCACATGTGCCATTGTATGCAGTCATTGCTCTGGTGTGTGATGTGTACAGGGGTACAATGAACACCCCTGATGTGGTTGACATTCCATCCAGACCAGGAGGCCACAATGGAATGTCTTCACACCCACATTGCCATTGTGTGTGTTGACAGAGGTTGCCGACAGGTGTGGTAGCCATTTCCCTGAACACGTCCACCATCTTTAATGGCGTACCACCTACATGTGACATTGGGACGAACATGTCCTTCACACTGGGTAGGGCTGCGCCTTCTCTGGCATTTAGTAGCAGGCCATGGCTCTGGCACCAGTCATCCTTGTCTATGACGCCCTAGGTGGTTGTCCGTGTAACATGGGGTGTTGGGTATGTTGGCTGGTGCGCAGTCATCTGCATACCTTGTCTGCTACAATCCCCCTATGATTGCATGCACATTGGAAGGTCGGATGCCATATGGCAGGGGGCACAGGAGTGAGCCCTGTGGGCCTCCACTGGGTCCAGATATGAGTGTGACAAGGCACCTTGAGCACCAACCCTGTGTGGTGTGACCTCCAACCTGTCTGAGAAGCATCGGGTGACATATGTCCCCACATGTATGCTGGCGAGCCTTTCTATGGGTCCCATGTGTAGTGTGCTCTGAACGTTCCCACCAGGTCATGGTACTGTGTGCAAACCCACGTATCCCCATCAATGGCCTTGGTGACCACTCCAGACTGGACGAGCAGGTTCGGGAGGCAGGATCTGCCCTTGACTATGTAGTTGTGGGTATGTTCCGGTATTGGCTGTACATCGCTATCTGTAACCATGGCCACCTGTATGGACCTCCACACAGCTTTGCAGACAACACTTGTCAAGCGTATAGGGTGTGGCTGTTGACGGTCCATAGGAGCACTACCCTGGCATAGTGGGACCACAGATGCCATATGGCATCCATTGGGGACATAGCCCATAGTAAGGCTAACATGACACAGTGGCCGCATGTGTGGGCCGAGGGCCTCAATGAGGATGGATAGCACACAGCCAGGGACACCATCGGTGCCCATTGCTGATGTGTCAACCGCCATAGAGATATGGGATCACTCCAGGCCATATGACATGTTTGGGAGGATACACTCTGGTGGGATGGATATGTTCCCTGTTGGGGGGGGATGTATGCATGGAACATGTCCTGTGGTTTGCAGACAATGTCTGTGGGTGCAGTGACTGTTGTACCATTCTGGACCATTTCCAGGCAAGTCTGTGTGCCCCCAACCATGTCCTTACCACAGTTAGGGAAGGCCCTGTGGTTGTCTCATGTGCCCTCTGCAGTACCACTCCCACAAGCGGACCTGGATGATGGTATGTGGGGCCGTATGGTAACGCCGGTATGAATGGGTGATGGTTTCCCTGGTACTGTCATTGCTCTGCCATGTAGTAGCTCCAACTGTTGATGTACAGGTAGCCAGTGGCTGCAGTCCACCACACCATGTGCCTACCTGTGGTGGACAAGGGCCTGATGTCATCATGTTTGCCTGTTGCAGACATGCATGTGGGTGGTCGGGGAAGGCATTCGTTAGGCGTTTGCAGGTCTGGCCTCTGTTCAACACTGGCATGGAGGACTTGTAGGGTACCACACCGGTCGTATGATGTGTGTGGTTTTATGTGGAGAGGTCATCACTGAGGTCCCCCATGCTGGTGTTGGTTACAGTGAGTGGATGACCAGTGGATCCACTATACGGTCTTGCATCACCATTGGGGCTGTACATCCTGTGTGGGGCATATCCTCACCATGTGTGATGGGCAGAACTGTCAGACATCCCCCCCCTAGTATGTATGGTGCATGGCTGTTTAACAGTGGCCAGGTGTGTGAACACCTGGGACTGCTGGCGTACTGTGTTGTGCCATGGGTAATGTTCCCAGGCTATGTATGGGTGGTTCATGTCACCCAATACGGTGCTGTTGTGAGAGCATGCCCACTCACCAGTGTCCTCAGGACATCTGTGAAGGTATCCTGTGTTTGGGAGGGTTGTCTGTAGCATGCAACAAACTGTAGGCCAGTCCTACACATGGTTGATTGCACCTATATATTCCCCGCAGCAACGGCCACGTCTGTGGCATGGCCGGGTTGCTGTTGTGTGGCCGGACACACAGGACGGTCCGCATTCCGCCACCCATGCCGTCGCACCATGTGTATGCATGTCTGATCTGTGCCGACTCTAAGTGTCTGAGCATGCCCAGTAGGCAGCTGTGTAGATAGACACACAGCACAGTGCACACCGCGCCCGTCTGCAGTCATACCCCGGGTGCATGCCTGTATCCCCTACGCAACGGCCACGTCTGTGGCATGGCCAGGTTCCTGTTGTGTGGCTGGACACACACGACGGTCCACATTCCGCCACCCATGCTGTCGCAACATGTGTATGCATGTCTGCCCTGTGCCGAGTCTAAGTGTCTGAGCATGCCCAGTATGCAGTGATGTACTGAGCAGTAGTTACTTGTTATTTCCGACTGCAGCACTAACGTGTTAGTGTACGGCGACCTTGGGATGGTAACAGACTGCGTGACTGCGCACTCTGTCCGAACTCCCGATCGGGCGCATTGCCTCTGCAAATCATACCACTCACGTAGGGGTATGCCTCCTGACAGCGCTCTGCTCAGTAAACTCGGTAGCGTTCTGTAAATGCTTCATACTGTAGTGTGTTCATGTAGATAGGCGTAGGTTCGTCCCCCGTCCCTTCCGTGTGTGTGTGTGTGTGTGTGTGTGTGTGTGTGTCTCTGTGTGTATGTGTTTCCAGCTGCCTCTGCGACTGATTATGATTTTAGACGCTCCGCAACACATGCCTTGGCCATTGCCAACTATTGTCTTGCGGGTGACGTCAGCAGCCTACAAGTATGCCTGTGACAGCGCTCTGTTTAGTAAACTCGGTAGCGCGTTCTGTAAATGCTTCATACAGTAGTGTGTTCATGTAGATAGTCGTAGGTTCGTCCCCCGTCCCTTCCGTGTGTGTGTGTGTGTCTCTGTGTGTGTGTGTTTCCAGCTGCCTCTGCGACTGATTATGATTTTGGACGCTCCGCAACACATGCCTTGGCTATTGCCAACTATTGTCTTGCGGGTGACGTCAGCAGCCTACAAGTATGCCTGTGACAGCGCTCTGTTTAGTAAACTCGGTAGCGCGTTCTGTAAATGCTTCATACAGTAGTGTGTTCATGTAGATAGTCGTAGGTTCGTCCCCCGTCCCTTCCGTGTGTGTGTGTGTGTCTCTGTGTGTGTGTGTTTCCAGCTGCCTCTGCGACTGATTATGATTTTGGACGCTCCGCAACACATGCCTTGGCTATTGCCAACTATTGTCTTGCGGGTGACGTCAGCAGCCTACAAGTATGCCTGTGACAGCGCTCTGTTTAGTAAACTCGGTAGCGTTCTGTAAATGCTTCATACAGTAGTGTGTTCATGTAGATAGTCGTAGGTTCGTCCCCCGTCCCTTCCGTGTGTGTGTGTGTCTCTGTGTGTGTGTGTTTCCAGCTGCCTCTGCGACTGATTATGATTTTGGACGCTCCACAACACATGCCTTGGCTATTGCCAACTATTGTCTTGCGGGTGACGTCAGCAGCCTACAAGTATGCCTGTGACAGCGCTCTGTTTAGTAAACTCGGTAGCGTTCTGTAAATGCTTCATACAGTAGTGTGTTCATGTAGATAGTCGTAGGTTCGTCCCCCGTCCCTTCCGTGTGTGTGTGTGTGTCTCTGTGTGTGTGTGTTTCCAGCTGCCTCTGCGACTGATTATGATTTTGGATGCTCCGCAACACATGCCTTGGCTATTGCCAACTATTGTCTTGCGGGTGACGTCAGCAGCCTACAAGTATGCGTGTGACAGCGCTCTGTTTAGTAAACTTGGTAGCGCGTTCTGTAAATGCTTCATACAGTAGTGTGTTCATGTAGATAGTCGCAGGTTCGTCCCCCGTCCCTTCCGTGTGTGTGTGTGTCTGTGTGTGTGTGTTTCCAGCTGCCTCTGCGACTGATTATGCTTTTAGACGCTCCGCAACACATGCCTTGGCTATTTCCAAATATTGTCTTGCGGGTGGCGTCAGCAGCCTACATGTATGCCTCTGACAGCGCTCACGTCAGTTAACTCGGTAGTCCGTTGTGTAAATGGTTCATACTGTACTGCGTTCATGTAAATAGGCGTAGGTTCATCTCCCGTCCCTTCCGTGTGTGTGTGTTTCCGTTACCTTCGAAAATACAACTGAATGAGCAAATTGTTACAGTGTTCACAATCAACACTGTGATATTTAAAACCATGTTAAGACTCACATTGTTGATTGTTAACATTCGTAGACATAGCATTTTTCCTGCACACGTTGTGGAAACAACGGAAACGTTGCATGTTTTCATGAACTGTTTAAATGTTACGAAGACTTGTGTTGTGTCGAACTACGGGGACTATTCTTGCTGCAGGTTGCTGGTTTGTTTGTGTTTCATAGTACAATATCATGTAATAAGTGTGTTCATAGTATGCTTTCTGTGATGTTGACATGTGTGTGTTTCGTTAGCAGTGCGTCTCTGCTTTCTATGCTGTGGCTACATCTCCATTGCTCGCATAGAAAGTGACAAATGGAAGTGTAAGGGTGGATATTTAAAGCCTGGATACTTCCATGTTATGTGTAAGTCTCACGGGGCCAATGGGTAATAGCGCATACATGTCTATGAAGTACCTTTGGATACCATATGCGACCTGTCGTGGACGAAATGTTTATGTTGACTGTTCCATCTACCTATGTGTGACATGGTTTGTGGCCATAGGGTGCCAGCAAGTCTTCCCTGTTCATTGGGTGTTTGCCATGGTGTATTGACATCAATCCTATTAATTCACCGAAGGATGTCTTTCTTTGGTGTCAACGCCATAGTTTGACCATCCTATGTCATTCCCAGCAGACGTGGAGATTGTGCCATTGCTATCTTTACACAGGTGACCCATCTGTTCCACTGTATGGAAGCATGTGATCCCCATAGATGTGCTGGCACATTGAGTGTTGTGTACGCCGGTATCTGCCCAGCGGTCTTGCTTTGAATGGGGAGTGTGTACTGTAGACCGTATCTGTGTCCCCTGGGTTATGCCTTGCAACAGCTGTGGGATTCCCCCAGGTTTGCAGCTATGGGTGCCATCTTGGCCGTACGTTTGTCCATCCATGGGAACTGCCTACTGGACACTAGTATCGGGCTGTCAACATTTCACAGCTGCATTCTCCATTTCCGGTGGATGATCGGTATTAGTATTGCGGAGTAACGCATATGCCATGGCCACGTCCGCTGCACGGGCGGACGACGAATCATCTGCCAATCCACACCGACACCCATATTTGCATACCCACGATCCCATGTCTGGAACCCTCGACAGTACCCTTGCACACCCTTCATGTGTGCGGAAATGGGATGTGAACGTACGTGTATGGACGCAGCAGCCTGGGGAGTCCTATTCATATGTCCTGCATTTCATGGACGGCTGTCATCACCCTTGAAGCCGCTTGTGGTGCATATATCTACCTGTGCCGTAGTCACGGCTGTCACCTCTTCCGGTTCACACTATGTTGCCTACACTTACCTAAGGAGTAATTTTTGGGTCCTGCAATGGACACCGATGTGCATATGTAAAATTTAGAACATGTTGGACTGTGTCCATTCGGCCAGTGGGTTTGACTGCCGCCGTATGTTCCCCATTCCCGGATGTCTGTCCGCCTACCCATATTATGTAGTGCTACGTAACCCGTGTCCTTCCACAATTTACCCATAGGGTGTTACTGTAGTCATGCAGGTTGGCAACTGCTTTAGATAATCCTCACAGGTACCATTGCGAACTATCCGCCACTGTATTGTCAGTATAACACAGCCGGTACATGTACAACCTATTTATTGATGACAGTATGTCGTTTATGTGTGAACGCCATATTTTAGCGATAGGATGAGCTTGCTACTTGGCGTTGTTGGTGTGCCATTAATATGTGTTCCACAGGTCGCAGGTATGTTCCGCAGAGTGGAAGCGGGTGATCCCCACATACTTGATAGCACCTTCGCTGCTGTATACGCTGGGATTCGCGGCAGGATGGATGTCTACGGGGGTGTATCTACTGTTGTTTCCATCTTAATGTCTTGTGTCATGCCCTACTACGGCTGTGTGATTCCACCAGGTTTGCTATTATGGGTGCCATCTTGTCCTACGTTTGTCCATCCTTGGGAAATGCCTACTGGACACTGATGTAGGGCTGAGCACATTTCACACATGCCTTTAGCATTACCCTATGGATGCTTTGCATCCTTACTGGGGACTAAGGCACGTCCTGTACCTGCAGCCCTCCCATGGGCGGGACAGCGGATTATCTGCCAAACAACACCGAGCCCCATTTTGCATACCCAGGATACCATGGCTGCAACCCCCACGGTACGCATGACACATGCTTCATGTGTGCGGAACTGGGATATGGACGCACATGTATGGACACGGCAGTCTGGGGACCTCTGTTCATATGTCCTGCATGTCATGGGCAGGTATCATCAACCTTAAACACGCTGGTGGTGCATATGTCTAGCTGTGCCGTAGTCACGGTTAGTATTCTGATTGGCCGATCTCGGTGTATAAAGGAGCAGACGTTGTAATTTTTGGAGTCCTACAATGGACACCGATGTGCATTTGTAAAGTGTAGAACGTGTTTGACTGTCCCCATCTGGCCAGTGGTATTGACTGCCGCTGTATGTTCCCCAATCGTGGATGTCTGCTTGACAACCCATCATTTGTATTACATGGCCTATCTATATCCACGTGCCAGTATGCGGAAATACAGCAAACCTTGCGTCCTGCCCATCTTCCTAAACGACATCATGGAACATATATCGGCAAAAACAGACACTGTCAAATACGATAGACTCCACAGTGAAAGGATACTGAGCTCTCTCACCTACTAACATGGGGCATCGTCGGAGTACGGAATGCATGACATAGCCGTCCCTTATACACTTCCTTCAGAGTCGGTTTAAAGTGGAATAATCAATAAACCTGCTCATAGTTAGGTGGACAGTGCTCCAAGTCTTGATTATAACGTGACATATACATATCAGTGTTGCATGCCTTACTTCATGGAAACAATAATACGGCAACAATGTGTCAATATATATACAATATTGGTAAATACAATCGGTATCCGGACACATAGTTGATAATTGCTGAGAGTGCACCTTAGAATGTAGTGTGTTGATCAGGCTATTGTATATCAATGTGTATAATAGTAGCATTACGATAACAAAGCATGGAATCAATAAGTACTATTTAAGCATATATTTGACAATTATGAATGTAAACATGTGGAGGAGACATCCGTAACCTTCCCTGGTTCCACTGGATCACACACGCACACGCACACTCGCATGTCCGGATTGTGGGTTACGCGCACGCGCACATGCATATCCGTAGTCCGTTTATATATGTTTACAGTGTCTGTGTGGTTACGTGTTTTGCGTTACTTGTGACTATTCGGTAACATATGTCTGATCCGGTTGACGGACGTGTGCAGAAAGCACTTACAGCTTTATATATGTAACAGTCTTTGCAGCATGGACGCTTTACGTACACGTGCACATGTATATGTTCTATAGTCTTCCCTCTTTTCCTCTCTCTTTTCCTAACCCCTGCCTCTTCCCTTTTGTTCATCTTACATTCCCCTTTTACTACTGTATCCTTCTGAGCTTCAACTGTTATCCATATGGCAAATGCCTTATTGCATAACCTTTAATGTACTAGATAAAATGCTTTGAAATTGACCAAACATTATGTATGATATTAAACTGTTTGAGTTCCTTAATGTATGTTGATTTTATTAACAAAATTGATTTATATTTCTAATTTTATTGTATGTCTTTATTAATAATATGTCTGTCTGTCATTATTATGTTATGTGTGGAGCTTTTCTCCCCGGGCCTCTAATGCAAATGGACATATATCCAGCTAGACTAGCCCGGTCATCAAATGTAAAATAAAATAAATTAAAACTAAAATAAATAAAAATAGTCGTAATTCGAACGTGACTGCATTCACGTTTGACGGTTACTGTGACCAGTGCACGTTAGCTGTTCGTTGTCATTAATATGCATACCCATGGTACCTATGTACATTTACATATCCCCCCCCCGCACACACGCACGTCACAGGCATCCATTCTCCTGCTGGGAAAGGTGCGGTACTGCATGTTGAACATTCCTAATTCCCCCTCGCTCATGGCCCAGGATGCATATGTCGTCACCGCAGGGCTGTTCAGATGACAGCTGCTTATATCCCATACGCATACAGGCCTTCGATTGTCAGGGTGTTGCTGTGGTGCTTTGGGTTTGGTCTTGGCCGCCCACTACGGGACTGCCCTGACCCTGTACGAATGTTAGATGAGTCACATGGGCACGTTTTGTCCGTGTCCATGGTACCATGTCACGGCCCCCAATTATTCATAACCGTGCGCCGATTGGCCGGTGTACCCGTTGTAGATGTCGTTATACTAATTGCACACGGTCTGCTCGAAATAACCAATTTCCATTACTAACCCTCCGTATGTATGGCCTGTGTCGCAATATTACAAGGGTTTAACATTGCGTGTAGACTTTCTGTGAGCCACTGACATGTCCGTTGCTTTGTTTGCACCGTTCCGCTGTGCTACACACATTTAACATGGCGTAACAGGTTGAACATCTCAGACACGAGGACATCGGGTTGTCCGTCGCTGTCTATTATTGAATGTCTCTGTGGAGTTTGTTTCACAAAGCGAGACAATGTCGGCATTGTTAACGGGCATCACGCGATGCGTCCGCACCGCCTCGGGTGACGTATGTCTGCCTTTGGCCGGCGAACAGGCATTATGCTGTGCCATTATGTCTGGGGATATATGGTTTCCTTACATAGATGATGTGCCATACTAGCAATGACCCTAGCAATGACCCGCGTCTGGGTGTGGGTACTGCTGTATTACCCACGGGAAGAGTGGCCTTACGGTAAGTGGTGACCTAGGCAGAAGTTGCCACCGATACATCACCCGCTACCCCCCTCCTGGTCTACCTACACCAAATAGAGTCTAGAAAGGTGCCCCGAGTAGAGCAACACCCTAGGCGGCTACCTACTTGGCCTATGCCTATGGCCGGCTATGTGTGTGGTCCCTTGGGCATCGGACTCGGGAACGTGCCACGTCTGCCGTGGGTATGTCCAACATTACCCACACCCAGCCCCAAGGCAGTCAACACAGCATCCATGGCTCCACATGGTGTCCCAGCTGTGTACTCCAGGAACTCTAACTCACACTTAGGACAGCTGTTTAATCTTAGCCTCACCTCAGGATACGTACCTGAGTAGTAGCACAGGGCGACTGTAGTCACACTCCACATAGATGGTGCCTCCACTGAGCCTGGTTATTACCATACCATTAGTTTGACAAGCCTTATCTGCAAAGCCATGGAGATGGATCATAATGGGACACATAGATATAGACATAGGGGACCCGCATACTTTGGATACAACCCAGTTTAGCTTGGTCAGAGTCAGATCATGCCCTTTACACGTGTTTCACTTTGTAGACTCAGTCACCAAGGCCATTGCTGAGGGTAAAGCAGTCCATACAGCCTACCTCAACCCGGCAGAGGCCTTTGACACAATACCCCCCTCGGGTATAATTGATAAACCCGTCATCTTGAATGTAAATCCATACATCGCCATATGGGTTGCAAACGGGCTAAGTCACAGAACACACATGGCCATAGTTGCTGGTGCCATGTCATACTCACAGCCAGTCACAGGTGGTGTCCCATGGGGCTCAGTCCTGGGTCCACTATTTCCAGCATCTACGTTTCCAATGTACACGCATACACAGGGGGGTTATGGGTGACAATGTTTGCAGATGACTGCAAACCGGGTGCCAAAGTCAGACACACATCTGACACAGATATCCTTCAGGAGTGCCTCACAGATGTGGATAAGTGGTACCAGAGACATGTCCTACAGCTAAATGCCAGGAAATGCATAGGCATACCCTTCGGGAAGAACAAGGTTACCCCGAGCTACCATATAGGTGGCAATCCACTGAGCACAGAGGGGGTTACCAGTGATTTGGGGACATGTGTTGTTGTTCACCGTTCGGTAGACACACATGTTGCTAACATAGTTAGGTAGACCTTCCACATTGCCCACATCATCATGAAGGGATTCACATCTAGATCAGGGGAGGTCATTGTCCCCTTGTACTCATCGCTCAATAGACCTATGATTGGGTACAATGCCCCATTCAGAATGTATCTGACCCAACACCTGCAGCAGCTGGAAAGGCACCAACAGTTCTTCGACAAACAGATGCAGGGTCTCAGGTATATGTGCTATACTGACCGACTGAAAGAATTCCAGCTGTATACAGTTGCATGCCACTTGCCCAGAGGTGACCCATGCCTGGCATACACGGCTATGTCGAACCCAGATCTGATGACTATGCTTCACGTAAATAAGTTAGATCCCTCAGAACCACAAGGCAGCTGACGTACACCTTGACACTGTCATTAATCGAACGTGTTGTTGGGACGGATTCATCACCCAGACACTCACTATGCTGTGGAACAACATCCCAGTACATGTGAGGGCAAGCACCTCGCTGGCCTTGTGTTAGTATTTACACATGGATGACTGAGTTGATTTATTTAAGTAACCTTCTAACTGAATATTTACATTAGCACATTGTGAATGTTTACATTTCGTTGGTCTATTTTACAGTAGTCATAATCATATGGTTTATGTGTATATATTATGGTTCATTTATATTACTAGGTGTCTGCAGTTCTGTTAATATATTGGCACAATCCGTAGGACATATATATGTATCTTACACAGTCAGACATTTGGAAAACATTTTATGTTGGTTCATGTTTCATATATGTACATATATTTATATTTTCCGATGAAGACTGTACCTTTCGAAGCAATGTCTGCTGTCCTCACTGTGTGGGATCTGCAACGCAAGTGAGGTTTGTTCGCTTGTCTGCCTTTAAGGCATGTAATTAGTACCTAGCACATGTAATGTACTGACCAATTAATGCTTGTAAATGTAGTAGGTTGGACTGCATTGTATGTAGTCTGAATAAGTCTGCTTATGAAGCAGACGAAGTGGGCTCCAATAGACTATGGTGACTGCCTTTAATTCTTGGTGTGCTCTGGTTGGTCACTGACGGTCCCTACAGTACCTCATCTTTGCTTTAGACTTCATCAGCCGGTTGTCTGTGTTTGTTGTATGGGGAATGTCAACTGTAGTCCCTATGTGTATGACTTGTGTAATGCCTTACTACGGCACTGTAATTCCACCGGGTTTGCAGTTATGGGTGCCATCTTAGTCATACGCTTGTCCATCCATGTGAATTGCCTACTATACACTGGTATAGGGCTGTACACATTTCACACCTGCATTTTGCATTCCCCGCAGTATGGTGTGCATTAATAGCGGAGAGTGACGCATGTGCTACGCACATGTCCCTCCCACGGGGCGGGACAAAGGATTGCCTGTGAAACAACACCGAGGCCAGATTCTACATACCCAGACTCCCTTGACTGCAACAGTGCACAGTACCCATTACACATCCTTCATGTGTGCTGGACTGTGATGTGGACGCAGCTGAATGGACCCGATACCCTGGGTAATTCTATGCATGTGTGCTGCAGTTCATGGATAGCTATCATCAACATTGAACACGCTTGCGTGCATATGTGTACGTGTGACGTGGTGACGACAATTAGATCACATGAGTAATGCAGGAAGCTAGCAGGCCTTCTCTGAACAGAATTTTTGGGTCCTACAATGGACACCGATGTGCATATGTCAAGTTAGATGTTGCTGGACTGTGTCCACCTGGCCAGTGCTTTTCACTGCTGGTGTATGTTCCCCAATCGCGGATGTCTGTTTGACTACCCATTCCACATGGTGCTACATAACCAGCTGATTTAGTACTGTGAACAAATTACATACATCCAAAGATGCTGGTTAGCAACTGCTTCATATAAACCTCAGACATCCCAATGGGACATATCCGTCACTATATTTCCAATATAACACCACGGAACATGTTGCTTACCTATGCATTCATTTAACCATGTTGTCTTCATAGGTGGGAAAGCCATAGTTTACATATCCTACTTGACGTTGTGTGTGTGCCATTAGTATGTGTTCCACAGGTCGCACATCTGTTCCGCTGTACGGTAGCGGGTGCTCCTCAGTCTGTTGCTGGCAGATTGAGTGCTGTGTATGCCGGTGTTGGCACGACGGTCCTGCTTTGTATGTGGAATGTCAACTGTAGTCCCTATGTGTATTTCCTGTGTTATGCCTTCCCGCGGCTATGTCATTTACCCGGGTTTGCAGTTGTGGGTGCCATTCTGGCCATACGGGTGTCCATCCATGACAATTGCCTACTGGACAGTAGTATAGGGCTGTACACATTACACACCTACATTTAGCATTCTCCGGAGTATGGTTTGCATTATTAGCGGAGAGTAAGGCAGGTGATACGCACACATCCCTCCCACGGGGCTGGGAGAAAGGATTGCCTGCGAAACAACACCGAGCACAGAGTCTACATACCCAGAATCCCTTGACTGCAACAATTGACAGTACCCATTACACATCCGTCATGTGTGCGGGACTGTGATGTGGACGCAGTTCTATGGACCCGGTACCCTGGGTATTCCTGTGCATCTGTGCTGCATGACATGGACAGCTATCAGCAACATTAAACACGCTTGCGGTGCATATGTGTACCTGTGACTACAATGAGTTCCGTTAGTTGATTAAATAAGGCGGAAGAGCTGTCTTTAGACAAATTTTTGGGTCCTACAATGGACACCACTGTGCATATGTAAAGTGTAGAGCTTGTCGGACTGTGTCCTTGTGAGCACTGGGTTTCACTGATACTGTGTGTTCAGGAATTGCGGATGTCTGTTTGACCACCCATTCCACATGGTGCTACATAACCAGGTGATTTAGTACTGTGGACAAATGACATACATCCAATGATGCTGGTTAGCAAATGCTCCATATAAACCGCAGACGTCCCAATGGGACATATCCGTCACTGTATTTGCAATATAACACCACCGGAACATGTTGATTACCTATGTATTCTTTTAACCATGTTGTCTTCATAGGTGGGAATGCCATAGTTTACATATCCTACTTGACGTTGTGTGTGCCATTAGTATGTGTTCCACAGGTCGCACATCTGTTCCGCTGTACGGTAGCGGGTGCTCCTCAGTCTGTTGCTGGCAGATTGACTGCTGTGTATGCCGGTGTTGGCACGACGGTCCTGCTTTGTATGTGGAATGTCAACTGTAGTCCCTATGTGTATTTCCTGTGTTATGCCTTCCCGCGGCTATGTCATTTACCCGGGTTTGCAGTTGTGGGTGCCATCCTGGCCATACGGTGTCCATCCATGACAATTGCCTACTGGACACTAGTATAGGGATGTACACATTAGACACCTACATTTAGCATTCTCCGGAGTATGGTTTGCATTATTAGCGGAGAGTAAGGCAGGTGCTACGCACATCCCTCCCAGGGCGGAGAAAGGATTGCCTGCGAAACAACACCGAGCACAGCGTCTACATACCCAGAATCCCTTGACTGCAACAATTGACAGTACCCATTACACATCCGTCATGTGTGCGGTACTGTGATGTGGACGCAGTTCTATGGACCCGGTACCCTGGGTATTGCTGTGCATCTGTGCTGCATTACATGCACAGCTATCAGCAACATTAAACACTCTTGCGGTGCATATGTGTACCTGTGACGACAATGATTTCAGGTACACATTGAAATAAGACATAATTTGGTTCTTTCCACAATTTTTGGGCCCTACAATGGACACCACTGTGCATATGTAAAGTGTAGAGCTTGTCGGACTGTGTCCTTGTGAGCACTGGGTTTCACTGATGCTGTGTGTTCAGCAATCGTGTATGTGTGCTTCACTACCCATACTGTGTTGTGCTACAGGAACCATGTCTTCCGACACCAGACACCAATGCTATACATCCAATGTTGCAGGTTAACAACCACTTTCATACCATACCCAGAGGTCACGATTGGGAGGTATTGCCACTTTATTATCGGAACAACACCCCCAGACTGTGTACATCATGGGAACTTTAGGCCAGTCTTACCGGCCATTTCCAATTGTAATTGGCAGACACATGTCAATACATGTATGATAACACATATTGTCATGCAGAAGTTGATCTATGTTGTGTGGACATTGGCTTCTGCTTTTGGCATCCGTTGCTGTGAGTGTTGCCAGTTACCATACACATTGCTTGCTCAGAGGCAGACTACACAATACTGCGCAGTACTGTGGTCTCCTTTAAGGACCCTGAGCCAGTGGTCGATGGTGCGGCAGCCACTGCATCAATCACATTTGCCATCTACCAGTACCTACAGGACTGCATGAGCCAGTCATTCACTTACCCAACTGTGGTTCACTGTACCAATGCCAAGCATCCAGTGTGGTGTACCCCAGCCATACAGAAAATGTACAACACGAGGAGGTGGCTACTACAAGGTGGAGCAGACACCTTGTGAGGTGTGACACCCTTGGTCATCATATGTGTAGACTTACACACTGTCATGAAATAGTCCAGGGCACATTCCACAGATATACCTACATGGACCTGGCTAACAATCATACCACCTTCAGTTGCTATGCTGGACACCTGGGAGCTCAGTCCCACATATGCTCTGACTGGGTTCACATACAGGTGGGGTTTACTCAACATACACACATTGCCAACATACAGGCTGACGAGTCCAGTGAGGACATCTCCACACCCTCCCCCACACATGAGGTGATGTGTGTACCACAGGTTTGTGGTCACCAAATGTTCTGTGACACACAGGTGGGACATGCTCTCTCCAGGGTAGTGGACATAGCATCGATGAGACCAGCTGGTGACCCCACTGTGTACTCCACTATCTCGGTTATGAATTGGACCCACAGTTAGGACAGCTATTTCTTCGTAGCCTCACCTCAGGTAGGGTACCCAGGTTGTGTCACATGGCAACTGTAGTCCCACGTCAGAAGGCCAATGCCTCCACTGAGGCTGGTTATTCCTGTCCCATTACCCTGAGGAGACCTATCTGCAAAGACATGGGGAGTGATCATACTGTGGCTCGTACATGACTGCATAGGGGACATACTTACTTTGCCTCACACACGTTTTGTCTTGTTCAGGGGCGGTTCATGCCTTTAAAGCATGGTTGACATTTTCAGGACAGTCGCCGAGGACACTGATGGGGGTGTTGCAGTCCATACAGCCTACCTCGACCTGGCAAAGCCCTTCATCACATTACCCACCTCAGGTATCGTTGATAAACCCATTGGCTGGGATGTGAACACGCACATCACAGAATGTGTTGTAAACTGTCTATGTGACACAACCCACACAGTCATAGTTGCTGGCAGCATATCAGACCTACTGCCTGTCAGAGGTACTGTCCCATGGGGCCCTTCCATGTGTGCACTCCTGTCATACACCTACATCTTCACGGTACAGGCACACACAGGGGTGCAATGGGCAACAGTGTTTGTAGATGATTGCAAAACAGGTGCCATAGTGGGACAGACATCTGACACAGATATCCTTCGAAGGGGCCTCCCAGGTATGCATATCTGCTGTCAGGGACATGTCCCACAGCTAAATGCAACGTCATGCAACATCATACCTGTGGAGAAGTACTAGGTCACCCCTGTCCAGCATATAGGTGGCTGTCCACTCAGCACAGGGGTGATTACCAGGACTCAGGGGACAGTGTTGGATGGTCACCATTCATTCCACACACACGTTGCTATCGTGGTTGTGTGGGTCTTCTACATTGCCCACCTGTTGGTGCAGGGATTCACATCTACATCAGGCTAGGTCATTGTTCCCTTGTACCCATTACGTGTTACACCTATGATCTACTACATTGCCCCATTCAGACTGTATCTGACCATACACCTACAGCAGCTGGGAAGCCCACATAGGTTGATCGTTGTACAGATGCAGGATGACACCATTTTGTGTAATGCTGCCCCACATGTAGGACCCCTGCCACATCACGTCACATACCTGCTGTTTGTTGTTGACCTGTGCCTGACATACAAGGCCATGTCAACCCATATGTCATGTGTATGCTTCAACTACTGTATCCGCATCCCTCAGAATCACTAGGGCAGGTGACATTTACCTTGTCACGGTCATTAATGGGATGTGTTTGGGTGACACATATATCACCCAGACACTCATTATGCTGTGGATGTACATCACAGTACATGTGAGACAGACATCCTTCCTAGCCTTGTTCGCAGCTATGTTGTCCATTGGATGGAGAATTGCAGGTATAGGCCAGGGATTACATCATTATCACTGCTTGGCGGAGATACAGCAATATCATGGGTATTTCATCTGAAGCACAGAAGGTTGGCAAAGTCATCCTAACTATGGTGTAGTATTATGGCTGGGCCTGGGACGATGGCCTACCCTGTACCTATGGACGTGTGAACCTATATTCATAGTTTGTCACATGTACAATTGTCTATCCACTATACTCTTTCGCCACTGTATATTTCTGTGGCACATGATTGTCCTCTGTATTACATGCAGGTATGCTGTGTACGTTGCACATACGTCACAGTTGATGACAGTGTATCTGTGTCCCTAACACTGTGATACTGAGGACTACCACACATCCTTCACAGCATTCCATGCATATGTCCATTCTATTCTTCTTTGGCCTATGGGGGGGTGTTAAGGCAAACATTACTCAAGTCCCTGTTTGTGCATGCTTCATGTTGGTGTTTGACCAGGCTCCGTTGCAGTCATGTGTTGGACAGTAGTGTGTCTGTGTGTTTGCCATGTGTTTTTATTGCCAGTACATCTGTGGGAGGTGTAGTTGGCACATGTTCCTCTTTGCAGGGACACCCATCCTGGTGTTTGTGTCATGCATCTGCACTTGGCACATGCCATATGTCCTGTACTATTCCCACAGTCGTGTATGCCTTCATGCACTACTACTGCATGTTACTGGCTGTGTGTATGTGGTACACATGGACATTGTGATGTTTGTCTTGACCTATTCCAATGCTAGAACGTAAACATCTGTCAATTAAGTCTTTTAAATCAAACTGTAACACTCATTCGTATTTTCAACATGACACTCATTAACACGGAAGCTGGGATTAATAACATTTTATTACTGTGCAGCAGGAGGCAAAGGAGTATGCAGTCAAAGTTTAGACATTTGTTCAACTCTATACATGTTACATCTGTATGAGCATTCTGTATACTATCATCTTTTGCACACATTAATGATGTTGTCAGTCACGAGGCATTTACATTGCTAGAGTACAGAACATTGTATTCCTACAACAGTGCTCAGGTAATGCTTATTACATGTTTTCCCATGAGGATAGCCCAACCTTGCGAGACACATATTCAGTTAGACTGTACTTTGGTAAGTTCTGCTCTGACACGGTTCCAACACTGTTCATATTCAGTCCTCACTCCGTGTCATACTAGGTTCCTGTGTCTCTCTGCTGAGCAGCTGTACTCTGTGTTACAGCTCACAAGCCTATCCTCCTCAGTAGAAGGATGACAGATATACCTGTACATACATGTATTATTCTGTAACCGAGCAGATGACTAATGCTGACTGACATACACCTGCTGCACTGGTTACTGCTAGGGTTAGGGTTCAATCACACTGCAGCTACACTACAAGCAATTACATGCATGAGAAGCTGTACTGCTATAATTTCAGGTAGAATAATATGCATTATACACTATTAGCTTCTAAAGTTGCACGTCATATTATGTTTAAATATGCATTTTGCTAACATTCTCCCTCCTTTGATTGCTTCTACTCTATCCAGAGACATATACAACATTATTTCATTCCCTGGCGTCTTCCTCTGTGGAACGTTTAACTAGGCAGGTAATTTGATGTACATTGCAAGTAGGATTGCATTTTCTATTGACAAATACCACTACAGGTCTTGATCCATAGTCTCGGGTACAGGTATGTTGCCAGAGTCCCTGACTAATACTTACATGCACAGTATCCCACACTAGACACATGCTCCCAATATGAGCAGAACAACACAAATGGCATTCATGATATTCAGTATGACTGACCCCATCCACCCAATGGTTTGTGGAAATGGTTCGCAGTGGGTTTGGGCCTGTTTCCGCCATGGATGACACCTGCTATATTACCTGTAGGTGGGCGTTGCTTTTGGTCTCTTCATGTGGTAGTTGGACACAGCGATCTTCTTCAGTAAGCGCGCACGTACCAATTCTCAGCGCCACGGTGCAGTCGTGCACTATTACATTTTGTGACACAACAGTTCTCATTGCATCCAGTTCATCAGTCACATGTTCAGGAGCGGAAAGTCGCATTCATCCTTCCTCCGACAGTTTTTGATAACTTCCTCTGTTCCCTGATTGCTTTCACTACTCCAGAAGCTGGGGGTGTTCCTGCCCAGGTTGTGACGCTGTCACTGAAGTCCATATGAATCGGTATTCCTTTATCTCTTGCAGAGGACTGACATGTCAGAACAGCTTCCATTTCACCCACTGGATTAGTAGGTTTCCCGACTGTGTTCCCAGTTCTTCGAGCTATATGTGTTATAGTTCGTTTCACACCCACAGGCAATTGTACAGTATGTCATGTGACTGGAGCCAGATAGCCCAAATAACAACTGCCGGACCACTTCCCAGGTAACCATTGCTATGGTTATTTCCCACAAACAACATAACTATATTCTACTTTATTACTGATGCGGGTTACCTCTGCATGTAACAAATTCCTGTCTCTAACAGAGTACTGTTTATACAATTCAGGATGTTTCTGCACATCCTTCAACATTGTTCTCATGATGTTTCAATACAAATTAGGAATGGTGCTACAAGTACTACTGTGATCTTTGGCTGTTATATGACATTCGTAAGACACAGTTATGTTACAAATACTCCCACCAACTGCAACTGTACCATGTTTATGATAACATACAATTCCTTTCTGTGTAACAGGTAAGTACATTGCCACGTTGTCCTGTGATCTCACAGAACCTGTATCAAAGTGTAGATATTCACAAGTCTCAATCTATCCCCAAGGGGACCACATGCATCGGAAGTCCTCCATATGATGTAGGTATGGCAGTACAAACACAGCTATTTAAAGTGTTCCTGGTCTCTATATGCACACGCATCATGCCTAGGTATCTGTTGAGGTGTGGAAGACACTCTGTGGCCAGTTCATCACGTATCAGTATTTGTATCCGTGTAGTTATATGCAGGTGAGGTTCGAAATTGTAACGTAAACACAAACATGGTTAATAGGTGTATAATCATTAGGACAGCAAACATAAATGTCTTTGGGGTTGCTTTGTATTGTTATACAGTCTTCGCTGGGTGATTCGGGCTCTTTGGTATATCAGCTACGAGATGTCAATCAGACTTGATATCCTTTACCAGTTTGAGAAATGTGAGGTGGACCCAGGACAACCTCTCTGCAAACTTTACTGCGGTAGGCGTTGCCAACAGTACCCGGTACAGACATTCGCACTGTCCACTTGGCAATAATGTTCTTTGGATAACAGTGACATACACACAGGATACTGGTGTCAGCTATGCTTCCGTCTTCGTTTGCTCTTATCTGTAACAGACTTTAACTGAGGAACTGTGTTACTAGTTAACAATCCTCTCATGTCACCTACTACTGAGTCATCGACCTCCGGCTCTGCAGGCATGACAGCTTTCCACTCTGGCACATGATATGCCATTCCACATACTACTTGAAGTGGGTGCAGCACTGTACATTTGGAACTCTTGTCATGCTCAGCAATGCTAGAGGTAGACAGGTGATGTAACACGTCTGGATGTCACCCACCCAACTCCTCTACTTATTTCTCGGGATCCCATTCTGCGGCGGCAGCAGTCGTGCTGAGTGTGGGTTGTACATGCAATTGACATTCATGGTAATAAGTAATCCCCCAGGTAGCGTGATTGTCTGGTTAACTACATGTGTTCTATTGTCACTGTAGCTTCTTTACAGCATGCCAGATCTATGGATAGTTAATTTTACTGGCACCTTTGCCACTGCTGCTGCATCCGGATTACTGGTTGGGAATGCTTCTACCCATTTTGATTATCTATATGTGTAATCGCTAAACAGTCTTTGTTCCCTTCACATTTATGCAGATGTATGAATTCCATACAAATAGCACGGAACGGTTAGGGTGGTGTAGGTCAACTCACTCCCTTCGGTTTAAATACTCCCTGTGCATGATATCTACGGCAAGCGTGACACGCTGCTCATGAGGTTTGTATGTGGTTCGTAATTCCGTATGTTAGGGTATTCTGTTAACCAAATGTACCATCCCCTGTTGAGACATGTCTGTACCCATGGCTCCACAAAGCCGCATATCTGAATATATTAGAGCGTTAATATTGGCTTTCTCACTGTGGATATGTGCAGTCCGTGTTCAAGGATTGCTCCTCGTCATAACCACGTCGGCTTTTCTGCTTTCGTAGTTGCTGTTTGCATTGTTTGTACAGTTTCTACATCTAAACAGTCTGAGGTTTGTCATTCCTCATTCACACAGACACTTTCCAAGTGTGACGCTGCTTGTTTTGCAGGTGCATGAGCTCATGCCTCAACTTTCCTACTGTTATCCTGTTGCATTCTATGCCCTGCACATTTACAATTACCTACTTCAGTGGGTAACTGCATGTAGTGTAATGCATTCAGGTTCGTATGCGCATGCTTAATCGGTTTACCGGTGGATGTTATCATTCCCCAATCTTCCACTGCTGCTCATAAACATGCACTGCACAGACAACAGAATGACTATCGGGACATATGTCCACACATCATTTTTCCGCTACAGTACAAGCACGTGTTAAAGCTATCTATTCTGCTGCTTGAGCAGACACATTATGCTGCAGGGTTTGGCCGTCTACAATGTCATTATCAATAACTACTGCATAAACTACTTCATTCGTTCCTGTAGGACTCTGTCTACATGATCCGTACACAGTAACTGTCACCTCTGCATCATCTAAGGGTATATCAGTGTTATCATGTCTGTGTGTAGTTATTTAAGCCATTTCGTATAGGCTACTGTGTGATGTACCATACACAGGTGTCAGACGTGACGTTGATAGGTTTCATGTTGTACAACGTTCAATCACCATGTGAGGTTGACTCAGTGGTATGGTCAGACATGACACATGTGTAGCACGAGTCAGGAATTCTATCTTCTCTTGCAGCAGATTGATGGCAACTGCATGACACATTCTCACAGTGAGAGGGTGGTCTAGTAACATTATGGCCGGGGCCTGTACTGCCATGGGTGCTACAACAACTGCCTGTACACAATGTGGCAGTGACCATGCCACAGTGTCCAACTGCAATGAGTAGTCATCTATTTGGCGTTGCTTACTTCCCTGCTGTTGCATCAAGACTGACGTCATATATCTCCGCTTACAATCTACGGTCTGACAACATGTGTTATGATTATTCACGAGACCTACTACAGCTGTTAAGGCTATCAATCGTTCTAGTCTGCATAACGCTGTTTCTGCTACTGTAATCCGATTGTACTATGTGTTGTGCTGCCATGGGTGTATTAAAGGTTAAGGCAAACAAGACAGCGGATTCCACAGCATTGTTTGGTATCCAGATTTAACATGTGTTAGTCGGCCCAGACACGACATCATTCCCTTCTTGTTAGTTGGCTTGGGTGCTTATTATATTGCTACCTTCCTATCGTCATGTGATGTTCTACCCTACTTGGATACCAGATATGCCATGTAATTGACCTGTATTCTCTGTATTTGCAATTTATGCTTGCTTACTTTATGTCCCTGTTCTGCTGATTATCTCAATAATGCTATTGTATCTTCCATACATTGCTGCTGGGTAGGGGCCGCAAGCAGAATATCATCCAATTAAAGTGGAGCTTGACTGGGCGCGGGTGGAGTTGAGACTCGAATGTAGCTAGCCATCCCCTGTGAGAATATCGTTGTACTTTCACAGTAGCCCCGCGATAGCCGGGTATGGCTGTATCTGTCACCCTGACTGTACAAGCAAAGCAATACGAACTATGTGGATGTATAGGTATTGCAAAGTAAGCATAGCTTATATGTACCACGGTAAGATACTTCTGTGGCATGTTCATAGCATTGAATATAGTGTGTGGGTCTGGCACCAACGCTACCCTAAGTATTCTTACATTATTTACAGCTTATACATACTGTACCATCCGCCATTCCCCTTTTGGTTTCCGGTCAGGAGATACAGGGGTATTGCATGGTGAATAGCGGTTACTTTGTGGATGGGGAATTCCCTCTCTGACTTTGCAGATATCTTCTGGTGTCCACGGTCTATATGCTACGGGGGTTGGGTCCTGGCCTTCCTGTCCTGCATGATGGTTCGGTACTTCAATTAATTGACAGATATCCTCACTCTGTTTTAGTACTGTGTTCTTACTCGGGTGTCCCTAGGTATGTTACGTGTTCGGGATGTGGTTTCAATAGCTTCTATTACATTTGTTCGTTGTGCTACCTCTGTTGCCACAGGATAACGTGTGGGGACTATCCTGCCCTCCCGCTTAATATCCTGCATGTGGTATCTGAGGTGGTAGGGTGTTGTGGGGGGGGGGGCGGTCGGTACTACTGTATTATGATCTTCTCTGTGTACATATGATGCTTAGCCATTTGTAGTGTTCTATTCCCTTCGGTACACTACCTCAGTCCACCGATGTGCATGACGGATACCCAATTGTCGCTGTTTTGTCGCCTGCACATCTTAGGGCTGCCACCTTTTACAATGCACAATGTGGGACATTAGTGTTCGGAACGTGTAATTTGCCTTGAAAATGCATACCCACGGCCAGTACATAGGACAGGTATTCACGTTTTGCCAGGAGAGCGACCAATTGTTGTAGCATTTCAGTTGCTTATTCTGTTTATTATTATATTTTGCTGTTCCACATACAAATTTACTGTTTTACGCTACCATCTTGATATATATCTGGGAAATGTTTGTCCTGAGATATCAGGACATTTGACATTTGTTCGGTTTATTTACAGGACACGACTGGCCAGAGAGGGCATATCCCTCTCAGGGTGGAACAGGTGTTTACCTTGGAACATATGCATCAAATTTTCAGGGATTACAATGTTTCAGTAACGATATGTTGCCTAATATACCATCAATGTCATATTTATTACCCCATTTTGATGCGTAACTCACAATTATGTGCTCTCTGCGATTGCATATTCTTCACGTCACCCGTCAAACGCGGATCACATGATCTGTTGCTTCGATAATCTCCCATATCCTCTACACGACTGCTACGTACCCTTCTGTCATAACACGTGTGTCTCCTTCCCTGTATCCACTGTAGTGTCTACAATGACTATTTACTCTGCTGTGTGTTCCCCTGACCTATGTTCAGATTTAACAGTATGTGGGTAGGTCTTCGACCGATATCACTACTGTTAACAGAAACACAATGTAGTCTGGTCCCTGATCTACAATAGACACAAAAGGCAGACACTCCTTACCTGGGCCTCCTGTTTAAGGCTGCACGTTTTCTTCTTGGGATCCAGTTTTCCGCTTTTCAGCCACAGATCAGACAGTAAACAGCCTCTTTACACACAACAATTCAGTCGGAGGTCTTTTCATTCAAGAAGAACCATTTATGCATATTCTCCAGCGTACATGTCTAACCAGCCATGCACTCTGACCTGTAGCTTACCAAGGGAATTCCGGATTACAAGGATCACGATGTGAAATAAGTTGTTACAACCAGACTGTAGTTATCAGTAGGCTTTTCTAAGTGACAGCCGATAACACAGGAGGCTCGGGTTCGAAAGTTTTAGTAGTGTACACAGGCAGGCTAAATAATGTACAGTCCAAGTATGAGAGTTTTGTCTGACTCTATACAGTAAGCAGTTTCTTTATATAGTGTTTACAATCAGCTTTTGCCCACCTTACTGGCGTGGTCGGTCACAGGGCATTTCCATCACTATGGTCCGCAATAGTCTATACATACGTGGGTGCTGGGCTCGTGCTTTTAAATTGTTTTCTCATGGGAATAACACAGCCTTGCAAGGCACCTTGTACATTACAGTATCCTTTTGTGATTGTAGCTGTTTCAAGGACCCTAGACTGTTACGATACAGTGGACAGTTAATTTCTTCATACGTTGCTTTGTCTCTCTGGTAGGGAGTTGTACTGCTATCTTCCATTGAGCTCACAAGGCCATCCTCCTCTGGGGAAGGAGTGCTGTTATGCATGTACATACATTTATTGTTCTGTAACCCAGCAAATAATTAATGATGACAGACATGAGCCTGCTGTCCTGCTTACTGCCAGGTTCAGAATTCCATCACAGTACAGCTTAGCTTCACCAATTACATGCAGGCTTAGTTCTACTGCCATATTGTACGGTACAATTCAATACATTATATAGTATTTAGAGTGTAAACTGGAACTTCATATGTGTTTCTATATATTTTACGAACAACATCCATCCAGCCATATGCATGTTGTTCCATCCTTTACCTTGACCGTGTGTATTTGTCCGTCCAGCCACGCTAATCTCCACATGTGATGTCCCAGTTTCCCCTTCTTTGCCTGTAGCACCCTGTTAGGACGTCCTGTGTGGTAGGCACCTGTTCCGCTATATGTGATCGACTTCACTGCAAAGATAATCATCGATGCGGTGGTCCAACGACCGACTTGTCCACATGTGTACACTTATGTGCACCGTGTCGTATGCAAACCTAGATGGTTTGGACGGGTACATACTACATGCCGGATGTACACATTCTGCTGACACATTCACATGCAGCCATTTACATATCTGTACCTGCGGTGGGTTGGTGACATGTGGGTGCGTATTTGCCAGCGTGGCATTGCCTAACACAAACTTCTTACCACAGTTCAGGTATGCACATTGTGTGTGGTTGTATAGCTGCACACGGATGCTAGCAGGTTTGGGTGCAGGGGTATACATGGGTGTGACTGACATGTACAATGAGGCTATTGTGTAGTACATCCGAATGCATGGGTTCTGCTTCTGGATATTGCACTTCATCATACACCATCCAGTGTATGCAACAGAGACGTTGCTGGGTCTGGGATATGTTGCTATGCACATGTTTGCCTGTGTTTGAGGTATCTTGCTTCCTTACTGTTGTTATGTCAGCACAGCTACCCGGCTATGTACTGTCACTACTGCTTGTGACCATTATGGTTGGCACCTTTTCCAATGCCCATAGTGGGGCATGTTATGTGGACACTTCGCAATTTGCAGGACTACACATACCCAGGGCTAGTGCAGTTGACAGAACTTCACTTGTTTGCCATACTGTGAGCTTATTCTGTAAGCGTTTGGGTTCCTTATTTCTTTTCTTATGCCATGTCTGTGTTCCATATCGTAATGTATATGTTTTATGCTACTATTTACATATATATTGCGGGAATTTGCGTGGCAGGGGATCGGGGGTCATTTTCCATTTTTACGATTGTTGCAGGGACACGACTGTCCAATCAGGGACTGTCCATGGCACATTGGGACAGCAGGTAACCCTGGTGACCATGCCCATGTCGCTGCTGGGGTTTCCACCTTTTCCATTTTCCGATCTGGGATATTTCCGGGACTCACATCTGCCTTTACAGGCCGACACATACAAACGGTCACTATATAGCATAGAAATTCACTTGTTTGCCTAAATAATTTGCTTATTATTGTGGCAATTTCCTTGCTTATTCTGTTTATTGTGTCATTTAGGTATTTCTGTTACAGAAATAACCAATTCATGCTACCATTACATTACATACGGGATATCATTGTGTCCTACAATCGTAGCACATCAGCCATTTCTAATACGTTTTTGGGACACAACTGTCCATGGAGAGACTGCCCCAACCAAAGTGGGCCAGGTCGTGACCTTAGTCGCTGCTACTATGTCGGCGTGTCGCTGACATGCGACTGTACACCTTCTCTGAGTGTAAACACTGACAGTGCATTGCGGGACGAAGGCGGTCTTATGCGTATCCTTTGCTCCTTGGACGGGTACACTTATGCCTTCGTGGCTTCTATTTGCTTCTCCGTTAATTTGGAACGGGGACTATGTTGCATACTGTACGTGCGTTTCATTCTGCACGGACCTGGCTGCTGCCATTACTATTGTGGGCGGACCGTGGCTGTCAGCACATTAGGTTGCTCACCTCATGCCGGCTTAGACACGCCTCCAGACGCATCCTACCTGGGCTCGCTCACGTACACTACGCACGTGTCTGTGATTCCGGTGCACTCTCATTAATATGTATATGGCGCTACTGCGCCGGATATTCCATGCACCGCCGGCGCAGGCCTTACGCCGGCCTTGCGCCGAGCTTCATGAATCCCGGGGAGTGTATTTAAGTCACCTGTTTTAACATTTACTTTTTGTATGTTTTCTGAAGAAGTCGAGCTGCTTGTTTTGACCAAAAGTGGATTGTATTTTTGTACCCTTAAAAGGTTATTAAAAGTACGTTATTGCCATTCTGAGTACCTTGGTCTATGTCTAGTGTGGAGTATTAAGTATCCGTGCCTTTTGCAGTTTAGAATCACTAAATCACCTCATTTGCATGGTTTTCAAGAGGAAATGAGGTAATTTGCATGCCAGACAGTTTTCCGTGCTAGAACAGTGTAAGAACGCTCATGCACGTGATAACGGCACTATCCTGAATCGCTCGGTGGCCATTTTCCATGCAGGAGTGGCTACACTGTTCCTGCACAGAAAAAATGGCTTTGTGAATCCTTGGGATAGTCTCCATTTTTCTGGTAATCTTTATGAATCCCCCTCAATATATAAAACTGCAGGAAAATCAGTAGGAAAACTAAAATTAGAAGAAATAAGCTGTTAGTTATGCTCATGTTGTTTATTCACTCAGAATGGTGTACACTTAATGTAGGTGTTTAGGAATCCAGCCCACTTCAAACTTGAAAAAATAAACAGACAGCAGTGAGAATGCAGAATACTATGGTTTTGCTGAATAGACAAGTTTGTTCCTTTAATTGTCTTTATTTTGAAAAAAAAAAAAAGCATCAGACTAAACATCATTATAGTTTGTATGAATACTTTTGAGACCCTATCACATGGTAAAAAAAGAATCAATGACACACATAATATAATTAAAATGTTTTGAATACACAGACCATTATTTTAAAATACTATCACAGTAACAATAACATGGAATACCTTATACAGAATGATTTTTAACATTTTAAACTTAAAAAATGTTTATAATTAACTATAATGTTAAGTCATGTTGGATAGTAAGCATTTAATAAAATTTAGAAATTGTATTTCTTATTTTTCCTGACATAGCTTCAATGTCATTAAACAATAAATAAAAAAGTACAGCTATGTAAGTAAACGTACCATAACAGTCGCCTTAACTGTATGGGTTATATCCTGTCAAAGGTATAGCAGCTGGTCAGCTTCCAAAGCTTCAAAGCACATTCTATATACCCAAACCCTTAGTCAGCTTGAGCTGAGCCTGCTAAAAAGACATATTTGGGTGTCAATCACTTTAAAGCTTTCATTCCAACAGAGAAACAGAGAGGAAGAGGCTGAGTCCTGAAAGGATATTGCATAAAACACACACCAAAAAACAAGGGGCATGGCTGAAGGGAGAGGCAACAACAGTGATTATTCAAACATCTACTGTTATGGTAAGTTTACTTACACCACTGTACTATGTTCATCATATTAACTACTGCTGAAGCAGGCTTATCTGCATGAGTAGCTTACCCTTGCTTACTACATTTGGGAGGTAGAAGTGTCAAGGCCCAGTGTCTCTGGAGAATGGTCCTAGCAAAGGCCAATCTAGACCTAAAGAAGTAATCTTTTCCTGTCTTATATAAAAGTAAAGACCACATTGCTGCTTCTAGAGTACTTGTAGAATTCAGCCCTTTCCAAAAAGCCATAGAAGAGTCCAAGGCCCTGGTAGAGTGGGCTTAGATCCTATCTGGAATAGTTTTGTTTTGATGAGAATAACTAAAGGTAATAGCCTAAGACAACCATTTGGAAATAGTCTGTTCTGACACAGGTTGTCTCTACTTCTTACCTTCAGGAAAAAAATGAAGACCAGATCCAAAGACCTGAAAGAGTTCTGTCAATATAGTACATCCCTGGCATACAGTAAACCATATTTTCTGTGCAGGAACAGTGTAGGAACTCCTGCATGGAAAATTTCCACTGAGAGATTCAGGATAGTGCCGTTTTCACGTGCATGAGTGGTCATACACTGTTCTAGCATGGAAAACCGGCAAATATGCAAATCACCTCATTTACTGGTGAAAACCATGCAAAAGAGGTGATTTAGTGATTCAACAAGCTGCCAGGACTCCGTGCTAGAACTGTTTCAATGCAGAAATGTACTCAGAAAATAACTGAGTACATTTCTGCAACTGACAAAATGGAGGCATGACAGCTTGTGGGAAAGCATGTATTATGTACATTAGACATGCCAATGGCCAAATATAAGGCCATTGGCATTAAAAAGTGATTAATTGTTATGAAAATTACATTTTCTTTGGTCGATCTCGGCCGTTTAAACATAGGGCAGTGGCGTGCAAACTGGATCCTGCCGAAAAAAAAAATGTGAAAACTCAATTTTAAGTTAATTCTGCATTTTGCCATTATACTCAATGGCATGCAGAATGTAAACAATAGCAGGGGAGTACTGGATTAACTAACGACCTACACAATGGGTTATGCAAATGAGGGGAGTTATGCTGAATCACATAGTTCCTCAAAGTGTCAGCTTGTACCTAACTGTGTAGATGCAGCAATACAACAGTGCAAAAGAGCTGAATGACATCATAAGGGAGTGTGTCATGCTTGCTGTAAGCTCATTGGAGCTCTGTGGCCTGTATTTGCCCTTAGCTAACCACAGCTAAAAAGGGGGTATATCAGATGTGCCTGAGCAGTGTATACATAGCCTAAATGGGTGTGCACCCAGCGCACTGGGTTTAAAAAAAAAAAAAAAGATGAAATCGCAGCACTGTTTACATCTGAGCACTGGGTATGCATGGCGTGCCACTGGGGTTAAATAGGGAAGAACTGGGAAAGGGAAACAGCAGTTGGAAGGCAATCAAAGAAAATTAGCATAGCTGGCAGGTGGAATGTATCAGAATCAGCCAAATACACATGCAGCAGCCCAGCCCACTACTATAAACTATGCAAACATCTTTCAGACTGTTTTTTCTCACAGACTCTATACCACTGGTATACACAGATAGGGGACTTTTAACTGGCAAAAGTAATTAGAAATGTTAGAGGCTGCTGCTGCTTTAATCCATCAATATGTGCTAGACACTGAGGGTGGTGAGAATGAGAATGCTGATGACCAACCCACAGTGAGGAGAAGGAGAAGAGTGTACAGACCCAGGGTAACCTACCAGGGGCTACATGAGCTGGAGATAGTGGAGCACTATAGGATGGACAGGGACATTCTACAGCAAATCATCAAGCTGTGCTGGCCACACCTCATACACAGAACTAACAGAGGGGACCCCATTCCAGTGGATACCAAGTTATGTGTAGGATTAAGAATACTAGCCACAGGTACCTTCCAAAGACCAACTGGGGATATTATGGGGGTCTAACAGGCATCAGCATCCAGGGTACTCCACCAGTTCCTGGATGCCATGTCAGTGAATACAGCAGAGGTCCAATCGTGGGGCTGGAAATGAAGATGGGAGAGCAATACATAATGTGATTCGTGAAAGAGGTTATATGAACTGGAACCAAGTATCAGCAACCACACATACAGCAGTGAGTTCTTAAACTGAACGTCAACAAATCACAGATGATTCGGCTCGGGGCTTAAACACTAAAGTTAAACAACCGGAGGTTTTTTTTTAAACCTCTCACAGCCCATAGTACCAAATTTACCAGAAAAAGTGGATACCAAGAGTTGCCTTCAGTCGAGAGGTCACTCCCAGCAGCACTTCAACACAGGCATGGGGAATAGAAAGAGCAACAGTCCTCTACCAAATAGCAAACAGGGGCGCAAGTGACTGGTAAGCCAAACTCTTCCGTTATAAATTTATCTACTCTTGTTTTGACTGACGATGTGGAAAGGCTTTTAAATAAAGGCCTACAATTCATCTTGAGTAGTAATGACACTATTGTTGAGGCTCTAACTGACTTAAAAATATTTATCAGAAATGTTAGTTTAAAAATGATTTATGGGGGCATACAGAATGCAGTCCCTAATAAGTTAAAGAAAAAAAGCGTGTTTATTCCTAACAATGTTTCTATATTAAATGCATTTAATTCTATATGTGAAGATGAATTAAGACAGCTGTATAATGATGGAATTAGATGAAAAATGAGATTTAGATCATTTAATATTACCTATGAAGAGCATCAAGCATACAGAACACTGGTTAATAATAAGAACATCATAATTAAACAGGCTGATAAGGGGCGAGCAGCAGTGATCTTCAATAAGGATAAATATATTGAATTGATGCATGACTTTTTGGAAGATAGGAAAACATTTAAAGAGGCTATACCTGTTGAGGTTAGGAAAATTATTAGTGATGTGAACATGTTCATCTATGACTTGCAGGTGCAAGGTGATATTACCTTGGAGCTTTTTAATTATTTAACGGCACCAACTCCTGTAATCCCAATAATATACGGAATACCCAAACTGCACAAATCCCTGGTATCACCACCAATGAGACCTATAGTGTCTGGGAGGGGTTGGTCAACAGAACCCCTATCTGTGTTTGTTCAGGAGAAGTTGAGTAAATATTTAACTCTATGTCCTAGCTATATAAAAGACACAGGAAATTTCTTGAAGAAATTATATCAATGGTACAATAGTAATAGGCATCATGAATATATTATGGTAACTATGGACATAGCTTCTTTATTCACTGTTATACCCAATGACTATGGGATTAATGCTATACGTGACTTCCTATGTGAAGATTCAAAAATGAAAGGGAGAGACATTGAGGTCTTATGTAGTGCAATAGAAATTGTCTTAGAGAAAAATGTTTTTTTATTCAACAAACAATCTTATCTACAAGTATCGGGCGTAGCCACTGGGACTCCCATGGCAAATACATACGCCAATATTGTATTAAGTCAATGGGAGAAACAACATATTTTTAATGAAATAAATGCATATAAGAACAATATATTATTCTATCAGCAGTTTGTAGATGACTGTTTTCTTTTATGAGAAGGCAATGAACAACAGTTGAATAATTTTGTGCTCTATTTAAATAATACCACCAATTTTTTAAAATTCACAATGAATTCATCTAGTACTAAAATATCCTTCCTGGATGTTGAGTTATATAAGGGTAGTAATAATGAGTTGGGAACTTGTGTATTTAGGAAAAACATACAGTTTAATAGATATACACGTGCAAAAAGAATGCATGCACGTCATGTATTTAATGGAATCGTTAAGAGTCAGTTATTAAGAATCAGTCGACTCAACACTGATTCACATAGATGTGAGCAACAGATGAATGTACTCTGTGATGAATTCCACAATAGAGGGTATAATATGAGATATGTAAAGGAATTAAGAGACAAGATTTTGAAAAATAGAAGTATCTATGCACGCCCCTTTTTAATGATCCTATAACCTTGCAAAGAGACAACAGTGACTCACAAGCTACTTTGAGGTACATAACTACATATAATAATATGACTAAGTATGTTGAATTAATAATTAGAAGGAATTGATGCATTTTGATGGCTCAACCTGAGCTAAGTAAATTACTAGGATATACGCCAAGGTTTGCATATAGGAACATGTATAACTTAAAGAAAAGGTTGTGTTATAAGGATTTTGAAATTAATTAATTGCAAGTGGCAGCATACAAGGTCGGTACATTACCCTAACACGCTTGTAGTTATTGCACTGATATTTGTGTAAAAAAATGTTTTGAACAACCCATAAATAATATTAGATATGAAATAAACAGTCAGGCAACTTGCAGAACTGCAATGGTTGTCTATCTGGCTACCTGCACACAATGTTCAAGCTTTTATGTAGGCAAATGTTCAAGGACATTAAAAGAACGAATTATTGAGCATAAATCAGCGATGAGAAGAAATATCCCTTTGAATGCTTTAGCACAGCATAGGATGGATAAAGGTATAACACAATTTTAAATTTAAGGTTTTAGAAGTGATAAATAGAAGCCTAAGGTTAGGTGATATAATTAATAAACTACACATCTCTGAATACAAATGGATTATAAGGTTGCATGCGGATAAAAATAATGGGTTTAAACAATATGATTACTGTTAAACCAATACTAGAATTTAAACAGAAACAGCACCATTGATTGTCTGAACATACATTTAGATATATATAATGTTTTATAATGTAAGCCTTGTATACCTGTATAAGATGTATTTGCTTCTATATGTATGAATATTTTAATGGAGGTATATAATTTTAAATGTTAATTAATCTGCTTTCAAATTATGTTTTTATAGGATGGCTGAGTCAGGTGGTTTTGATGTATTGAGTATATATATATATATATATATATATATATATATATATATATATATATATATGTGTGTGTGTTTAAATTTAAATGTTATTTGATTAACACTGAGGAAGGGACATTCCCGAAAGCTTTGTTTTAATAAAGTGATTTTTCTTATTCTATTTGTTTTCTTGGAACACATATATTTCCCCAGCAGCCATGAGGAATTGACCAGAAGTATGCGTCTCTTCCACTGTATAGCAGAATACTCTGAGGTATTTGGTGCTATAGACTGCATGCACATTCACATCAAAGCACCACCTGGTGAGCGGGGTAGGGTCTACATAAACTGTAAGGGCTTCTCCTCCATCAACTGCCAGGTCATGTGCGATGCCCACAGCATTATCATATACTTGTGTACTGGCAGACCTGGAAGCTATCACGACTCCTACATCTGGCATTTCTCACAGCTGTATCAGGGGTTTGCCAGGGGGACATCCCATATCGCCATCTACTGGGGATGCTGGCTATGTTTGTTGTGTGTTTAATATTGTCTGGAAGTGGACAGTATGGAGGCCTGGATGGTTGTGTCTCAGTGGCCTAGGTACAGTACTGTGGTCGACAGGGCTATGTTCCAACAACTGAAGTGCCAACCACACTGCTTGTCAGCTACACCCATGTCATTAGTTGTACATGCTCACTATCCAGATGTCAATATCTGATACCACTGGAAAGCTGGACACATCATGAATGGGGGCTCATACATAGAAACAGTACACAAGTGGAAGTACCCTACACAGAGTGCATATAAAATAACTGTCAACTGCACACAACTTTGGAATCATACATAGATGTTAGCATCACATTATTTGTCCCTCAAGTATGGAACACTGGTAGTCTGGCCAATCACTGGCAAGACCACAAAAGGCATGCTTATAAAGTAATGACAGGCTGCTCATGTTCACACACAAGGAAGCATAAGGGGAATGTCACAGTTATAGCTGTGAGTCAGGTGCCAGTAGCTTTCATATCACACATGCACTCAGCCATCAGCCACAGGTTTATCACAGGTCATATCCTTGCTGTAAGGAATGAGTACAGCATGACCCCCATCTCTTTGTGGGAATACATACATGATTCTGCATGCTGAATAGGTGTCCCATGCAGGTGTGTCCCTAGCTGTAAGCAGCAACCCGACCACATCCAGACTCATGGATCAGTATGAACAGGAAGGATTGACAGGAATACTGTCACCCCAGGTTAATTCACCGGCTTACAGCCTGGGAACGTATGAGTTACAGAATGCACTGGCTTGTGACAGATGGTCTGCAGCACTCTCAAATGACCTACAGTCCTCTGGCAAAGGCCCATGCCTCACTGATAGTGCCAATGTATGGAATGTCAGGGGGTCCTAAATAACAACCTAACACAGTAAACAGAAAAAAATGCAAGGCCATGTTGACAAATGCCAGTAGCATGCCTCCCCATGTCTTACTGCAAGAACTGTGGACCAGGCCATAAATACTACTGGGATAAACGCTCAACTATAGGATACCTCTGAGATATTGCTTTCATAATGTTAGGAAGAGAAGAGAATAACAGAGGGGGGGGGGTGGAGAAGCATGGATGTGATGTGTGTGAAGTCTAAAACTCTAATGTCTGCCCATACTGCCCCCTGACTGCAAACCCATGAATGGACACAAAACTGCTTGTAAACCACAATGTGAAGGTAAGATGACCAGATGTATGAGTTCTGCCTCTGGATAACCTGGGTGTATCTGTACAGATGAGAGGTATGCCCACAGCAGGATATGGCCATTCAGTTAAGTTGAGAAATGCACAAGAAGGGGATCCCCAGCCAGCTTAGCACCAAGGTGCTGGAACATTTACACAGAACCAGCAGTCTACTGTCTGTAGCTACCCCTCCACAATGGCAGGAGTGGGCCAGAATGAGTAGTCTATGCCTCAGAATATTGGTCTCAGCTTCATTCATCTTGTATTTCCCTGGTAAATAACTGTGAGCAAAGAATGATATCTGTCAGCAGTTGATGACATGATACATCACAGTGTAAAACAGTACATATGTCAGAAAATCTATATTACAACCAACCATGTTATACAAGCAGCACAGACAGCAATAGTTACAGTATCCACCGTAAGTTGCACCCATTGTGTCTCCATACTGGCAACCTATCTACAGATATCCTGCAGAAACAGGTTGCTAGGTGTAGCTGTAGCACACAAAACCCTGGGCTGGAGTACAACTTTCCCTGGGATGGTTGCACACACTCAATATAGAAGGTCATACTGGGCATTCTCCTACACTTAGAGAAATGAAGCCCATGTCTGACAACACAGTGAAGTATAGAGATCTGTTATTCACAGACGTCTGTGCACACACACACCAAATTGTATACCATTTATACTTCACACACAAACACACATTGGATAGGAATACACACACATATCTAAGGCCAACATAATATAATATGTCAAACATACACACACACAGAAGTGGGGAAGAGAGAGAAAGACAGCAACAGAGAGAATCCCATTATGAGGCCTTTCCCACCCAGTACACATCCCATTGGCCTATATCACATGATGTGCTGATGTCATTCATAGAAATTCCTTTTGTTAGCTCTCAGCCCTATAGTCTCAGTTGTGCTTGTGATAACTGTGTAACACTATAGTACAAATAAGTATTCATGTAGCATTTGTAATCTCAGTCCTGTCAAATGTAAAGTTCTGTGTGTGTGCGTGCGTGTGTGTGTGTGTGTGTGTGTGTGTGTGTGTGTGTGTGTGTGTGTGTGTGCGTGTGTTTGTGTGGGTGTGCGTGCGTGTGTTTCTAGATGAATGAGTTTGAGACCATTCACACTCATTACACTTTCCATTGCCCTACTTTGACACTCCGGCTGATGTCAGTCATCTTGAAATAACACTTTGGGCAGCTTGTAGCCCTATAATCTCCATGGTGCTCATGATAACTGTGTAATACTATAGTGTAGCAAACTAGTTAAATAGGAGTTCTAACTCTGGTCCTGGCAATTGTGAAAATGTATATGTTTCTCAATGAATGATTTTGAGGCTATTCACAGTCATTACACTTTCCATTGCCCTACTTTAGCACTCCTGCTGATGTCAGTCACCTTGAAATAACCCTTTGGACAGTTTGCTACTCTATAAGCTCTGTAATGCTTGAGTAATGATACAGTAGAACAAACTAGGTAGATAGAAGTTCTAATCCTGGTCCTGGCAACTGTGAAAATGTGTGAGAGAGTGTGCATGTGTTTGTAGAGACTTGACTTTGAGGCCATTCACACTCACTACACTTCCCGTTGCCCTACTTTAGCACTCCTGCTGTCATTCACCTTGAAATAACCCCTTGGGCAGCTTGCAGTTCTATACGCTCCGTGGTGCTCGCAATAACTGCGTAATGCTATGCTGTAGTAAACTAGTTAGGTAATCCTGGTCTTGAAAACAGTGAAAATGTATGTGTTTGTGTGAGACAGTAGGGATGTCTTTGTATAGACATGATTTTGAGGCCATTCACACTCACTACTCTTCCCTTACCCCTCCTTCAGCACTGCTGCTGCTGATATCACTCACCTTCAAAGATACCTTTGGGCAGCTCTCCAGCATATGAGCTCTGTGGCACTCATGATAACTGTGTGATATTGTAGTGTAGCAAACTGCGTTGGCAGGAGTTCTAATCCCAGTCCTGGTAATTATGAAAATGTGTGTTTGTAGAGACATGATTTTGAGGCCTTTCACACTCAACACTTCCCAGTGCCCTACTTTAGCATGCCTGCTGATGTCAGTCACCTTGAAACAATCTTTTGGGCAGCTTGCAGCGCTGTAAGGTCTGTGGTGCTCACGGTAATTGCATAATGCTATAATACACAGACTAGTTAAGCAGGAGTTCTAATCCTGGTTCTGGCAACAGTGAAAATGTGTGTGTTTGTGGACACGAGTGTGTATGTGTCTTTGTAGAGACAAGATTTTGAGGCCATTCACACTCACTACACTTCCTTTACCCCTCCTTTAGCACTGCTGCTGATGTTACTCACCTCCAAAGATACCTTTAGACAGCTCTCTAACCTCTAAGCTCCATGGTGCTTGTGATTACTGCATGATACTGTAGTGCAAAACACTTCATTGGTAGACACTCTAATCTCAGTTCTAGCAATTGTAAAAGTGTGTGTGTATATCTGCAGGCTGAAGTATTTTGTGTCCATATACAGCCAATACATTTCAAAGTGTAATATTTTAAAACGGCTGCTGATGTCATTCACCTTAGAAGTATGTTTGGATGCTGCTCTACCTCTAAGCTCCATGGCACATGTGATAAATGTGTAACAATGTAGTAGCAGTGACTAAATAGGCAGGGGTTTGAATCTCATTCCTGGCAAGTGTGTGTATGTATGAATAGCTATGTATTTGTACCTTAAAGATTTTGGCCCCATTTACACACAGTACGCGTCTCAGTGCCCTACTTTAGCAGTCCTGCAGATATCATTCACCTTAGAAGTACCTGTTGGTAACCCTAACCCATGTAAGCTTAGTGGTGTGTGTGGTAAATGTGTAACATTAAGGTCCAAAACCATCGTGAGATAGAGGTTTGAACCTTACTCCTGGTAAATGCAAATGTGTGGGTAGGATAAAGAATTTTATGAAATCTCTCACCCACTGCATCACCAATGCCATTATTTCCAAGGGCTGGTGATGTTCCTCACCTTAGAAGTAGCTTGGGACAGCATTCATCCTGTAAGCTCTGTGGTGTGCGTGATAAACGTATAGCAGTATAGTAGCAATATACAGATAGGTAGGGGTTTGAAACTCACTACTGGCAAGTGTGTGTCTCTGTCACCAGTCTCCTGGGTGAGTGTTGGTATGACAGGATCCATTTGGGGGTGGGTTTTGTTAAATTATTATATTGATGACATAGTATATGTCCCAATGTCTATATTATAAGGGCAACAGTTGTCAAACACCATAGTGGTTGGTGTAGACAATCTACAGCCCTAAATTTGTAGTGCCATGTGCAATGACTATGTGACAGTATGGAATAGTTAACAATATAGGCAACCCTTCTAATACTCAGAGACCACTCGCCACCCAGGAATCATACACAAACACACTTGGCTAGGCATCAACCACTATATCAGTAGTTCTCTTACAAACTGCCTCACAGATAGTCCCCACAGTGTGATTGCCATGGACCCCATGTCAAACTGATGACCAGACATGACTGGTGTCACACAGGGTATGGACCCATGACCTCTCATGTTTGGGATCTACCCTTCTGAGGTGCAGGACAACACAAAGGCACCCTGGCTGAAAATGTTTTCATACAGCAGTAAGGTGGGTGGTAGCATTCCCAATCCATGTGATGTTTACATCATGCACAAATGCCACTCTGACACCTATGACTGTTGTCAGAACCCTGGACATTATCTCAATGCCAGAGGATGTGCCACCATTACCTTTGGGAACACCATGGCTCACATGAAGTAATACATTAGTAGTAGTCCACTAAACAGTGATGTTGTTATAACAGAATGGGGAACACAGGTTGACAGTCAGCTGTCTGTTGACCACAACAGTGCCACTGACATCAGAAAGTACTTTGATGTGTTACATCTCCTGACTGAGTGTGTGTTATCCAGCAAGTAAAAGGACATGGTCACCCTGTACCCTGCCATCAGTAGCCCAATCAATGTGTACAGTGGTCCTTTTGCCATGTATCTCACTGGACACCTGCAACAACTGGAGAGTCTGCAAATATACCCCACAAAGAGAATACCATGCCTTATACACATGTCCTGTATGGACAGATTTAAATAACTGCAATGAATCCCTGTATCATGCTGTGTATGCAGGTGCAATCACTACCTCAGTTACACAGCCATGTCTCACCAAACTAGGTCAGGAATGCTACATCTGAAGATACGAGTCTGTCCACACAACATGCCCTAGAGACCTCAAGCACACTTCCACGCTTCAAAGGACATGCTTGTGGAACAGGTTCACAACCCAGATACTGTTCATGTTATGGAATATAAATCACATACATGTGAAGCAGTGCACATCACTGGCCACCCACAATAGAAATCTGGATGAGTGGATGGGGAATACAATACCCACTCCTAGGGACCACTCCAGTGATTATACTCATGAGCCACACTGTGGACTAATGTTATGTGGCCTGATGCCAGGGTATTCCCTTGGGCTAGCCTTGTAGAGCCTTCAGACCCACTCACCTACTATACACATATGAAGCAATGACCCTATGGATCTCAGTACTGGCAAGTGTGTGTGTGTGTGTGTGTGTGTGTGTGTGTGTGTGTGTGTGTGTGTGTGTGTGTGAATAGTAATCTCAGTGTGTTTGATTGATGAATATTCCTGGGGCTGTGGTTATTAGCAAACAGAGGTGTGTCCAAACCACAACACATACCATTCTCCACTCTACAACAGATGTTGTAAATCAACATATACCTATGTACAACCATCAGCCCTATAATATATGAGGCATATGCAATCACTGTGTTACAGACCTGGAAAATCCATGCAGATACAGCTGTACCCTGCTTAAGACATGGTTGATGTGTTACCACACTGCCATACCCCTTGGTCTTGCTGCAGGGCCACATCCTGGTGACACACAGATGCCTAGAACAGAAACAGAATACAACATGTGAGAACACATTCACTCATTATTAATAAGAGGAATAAAGCATCATGGCTAACACTGTACACACACTATGGTGTGTACCCCTTACAAATGCCAGATGACAGCAACTTACACAGCATTACATATTTACAATTTAGTAAGTTCACCCTGTACATTAGACCCATATATGCATGTCCCTGCATCAGTGGTTTTGATGGCAGGGATCTGGCACAAGTTTCATCATATGCACAGGGGGTTGTGTGGTTTTGCCAGAGGCCTAGGCTGTGCCATTTCGTTGACAGTATGGGCGTGTGTTTGGGGTGTGAGAATGGCATGGCTGTGCAGGTGTGGTGCATGTGTGTGTGGAGATGACCTTTTACTGATTGTGATATGTGTGTGGGTGTGTGGGTGTGTCTGCATGCACACAGACATGCCATGTGGCTGCCCTACACTGATGTTTCTTGTACGGCTGTGGCCTGCACATGGCAGGGTATGCAGTTCACTGTCTCCGGCCATGGACATGGGAACCAGACCTGCCAGGGTATTACAGGCACCACCAGGAACAAGGCCTGACATAGTACTGCTCCCTGATGGTAATGGTTGGTGCATCTTGGTGTGGACATCACACCATCCTCAGTATTGCTGGTGTTACTGCCCATATGGGAGCATGATGGTGCATGGCCATGTGCACGCCCAGCTGATCATGATGCTGAGCTACCTCCATGTGACTGCTGCCTCCCGTCCGCCAAACATTCAAGCATAGATACTCCACAGTAGAGGTGTGCTGCAACATGACCCCACCATCTATCAGTGATCTCATAGCCCTCATGCACAACCCCAGTGAGTTCACAAAAATCATCATGTGCACCAGGGAGATGTTTTTCAACCAGCCTGAGCATTTGTCTGGTGTTACATTTGTTATGTGCCTGTGCATCCATTACAGACCAAAACATGCACCTGGTTACTGCAGCAGTGGCACTCTCAACATGGGTTGGACAGGCAGCCATTCTCCTCTGAGCACCCCTGCCCACCTGCCTGTGTGGGACCTTGCCAGGACTCTGGCTATGGCTGCTGCCTGGGGGCTCACTTTCCATAGTCACCACACTTGTATGTTCTGTGCCAGCACCCAGCTGTCCTTCAATTGTTGTCACTGGTGATGGTGAATGTGTTGGCATTGTGACTGTGTGTGGGGATGGGGTTGACAAAGGTGGGATGCCAATCAATGGCACAGATGCAGCCCCTGATAACCCCCACCTGTGCCTCAATATGGATATCATCATGGTCAGAGTTACCAAACAAACTAACATCACTTACATAGTGGGAGGGACTGCATTCACCATGTCCACCTGTGAGGAAAAGGCAACATATGCGCATTACTATCAGCACTATAAGGTTTGCTGGTACACACACTCAGACTCACACACTCACATACGTGAGGTATCCCATACTCATTCCCCGGACCTCATATTATGCAACAGATGACAGTCAAGACCCGCATTCCTCGGACCTCATATTATGCAACAGATGACAGTCAAGACACACACTCAGACGAAAACAGACACACTATGGACAGGCCCTCAACAACATGCAGTGCATACCTTTCAACTTACTGGTAAATACAAATCTACACGAGTGGGATATGTGAGTGTTTTTAGTTGGTGGTGAGCCTTCACCTATAACACACTGTACCCATGTAAACATGACTGCTGTTTATCTGTATAGCACTGTGGCAAAACCTACAGAACATACCTACCAACTGTACTGAGTTTCCAGGAATATCCACAAATGTGGTTCATCTTTCCTGTCTGCTGTTCATACCTCCTATGTTTGTCTGACACATTACTGGTTTGTCCAGTGGATTGGTGACCATACTTAATGTCATACTGTGATTTGCAGATGGCATAACTTGCAGTACATGTATGTGAAAACAAGGGTGGTTACTCATACAAGTTCCCAAGCTTACAGTGGATATAGTAATTTTACAGACCCTTTTAACATGCAAGGATATCGTGACAAATCACATGCAACACCAGTGATATTGCCATAGCATTTCCACCATTTCATATAACCTGTGCACTCCAATTGAAGGAAATACACATCAAGTAGGGGTAAGATATTGTAAATGATATGACTACATTAGATGGGTTGCATGGGGGTGCACACCCATAAACTGATACTTTGGTAAAGTACCTGTTGATCTCAATGCAGCATTCAGTCTTCTTGGGAAGGTGTGTATCAGGATGGCACATCTTGACATGGCAATGTTTGCACACTTTCCCTTGCAAAACACCTCCCAATCCGTCTGGTCACCACACAGATTGTGTATTGTAGTTAGGTGTGGTCTCAGTCTTGGCCACTGCAGACTGCTGATATTGTTCCTGTGAAGCCCTCCTTTGGTCCAGTGGCTGTAAGGTGTGGGCCATTGCTGTCTGCAATGTTGGAATTCCTCCCCATCCAGAGCTATGTGGCAGACACCAGAAGGATTATACCCACAAGAGACCAGGGTTTAAAACTGGTCATAATACACTCCAAATCAGCTACAGCCACAGTTCACACCTGTGAACAGCAAATGCAAAGCAGGATACTGTCATCAGCCTGCTTCAGTGTGTGGGTAGCCTGGTTATCCTGTTGTGCAGTACTGTTATTGGCCAACACTAACATAACCATATTGTAGATAAATACAGTATAACCTTGGTGTCATAACACCTTAACACATTTCCACACATGCTTTTTGAAAAGCTGATGTATTGTTGTCCAGAAGTTACCCAGGACTAGATGTTTGTTGTGAGGAACAGCTGCCATCTCCCAAACACACCCTTTAGCCAAGACATGCGGAGACCATGGAAGATTGTTGTCACATGTAGTACACACCCAGTACTTTCCACAGATGTCTGACACTCTTTCAGTGTTGATGTATGGCTCCTGGCAGCCTCCCCTGGACATTTTTGATATTGTATCCTCCACATACATGTAGAGATGTCCACTTCTTCACAATGTCACTGTTGAACCATATTTGGAACACCTTTTGATGACTATCTGCACTGTGTTCCATGGCATATGCAATGCTGTGGGTATGGTTCTGTAGCCTTCCCCAGGCTGATACTTTTCTCAGATGTGATTCTTTGCAGCATGTTAAGCTGTATGTGAGCCATGGCTTTTGCTGTAGCAGGTAACTATGTGTCTATGTTAGGATATTCTTGGTATGTGAGCTAAGTGTTATTTGCAGTTAATCCAAGAGTCCGTAATTGATGTCAGGTGTGTATCCAATATGATGTCTTGCTATGTTTTTGTCAAATGTTGCTACACCACAGTATGGGCTTCATTGCTTGCACATATATGCATCTAGTTTATTGGACAATGTCCATGTCACATACTTGCTCCACTAACTGATTAGTTTGTTTGACAATTGCATTGTACAGATTATAAGTCACATGAAAGTTTGGATAGATGTTTGGTCTTGTGTATTGTGCTCACAATGTAATATATCACAAATATCTAGGATTCTAACAGGTGTGTACACCTGTTATATGCACTGTATAACACCAATGTATACAATATGTCCCTACTCCTGGCCCTTTGTCCCCACATTTTGGCAATCTTTATCCAGATGTCCTGCAATTACAGGTTTGTGAGGTAGGTATGCTACAGAGATGTGACAACACATGCAAATATGCCCCTGTGTTATCCACTGTGATATTAGGTAGTGAATCCCACCACAAGTGGTCATGCAGATATTGGAAGTTGTCTGTTTGTAACAGTTATGTGCATGGTCACATGCTTGACCTTAACATGCCTGGGGTACTGGTGAGCCACAGCAGTAAATTCTCATACTCACCAGCTTCCAGCTACTGTATCAAATATAGATGAGAGGGAGCTAGGTAGCTGTGAAGGAGAGTTATTGTTAGCTGATTCACAATATGCATTGGCCCATGATTAATGCTATAGTCATGCACAGGTACAGTATAAACTATGATATTACACATTTCGCTGTCCTTTACCATAGATGTGCACTTGTGTGCATTACTAAACCCCAACCACTGATGTATTTTGCACTGACATATGCATCTAAAGACTCTATAGAACACTGTTGTAATGCAACCTCAGTACAGTGATGTGCACTATTGCCTTACTTGGATGCTCCTTGCCTGGGTACCAGCCACCTCCATGACTGTTATGTCCTGTGCTGATGTTCCAGTGGGGGCTACCCCAAGGTTGGCCAGGAGCTCCTCCATTGCCATAAGTGAGGCTTCTCTGGCTGGACCCCCACTGGTAGCAGAATGGTTCCTTGCTACGGCAGCAGCCCGCTGCTAGGCACGCCGGATCAAGTCAGTTGCCCTGTACCTGACCTGATCATATGTCTGGCCATGGTGGCCCATGTTGTTGACTCTTTCTGTGATCTTATCCCATATGGCAGTCCTCTCCCGCTAATGTTGGTGACCCCGACCAATAGGATGTTATCAGTTATGGCCGCAGTCTCCTGTTCGGTGTAGGTGGACAGCCTCTGTATGTCACCTGGAAGACATAAACAGGGAAACACATTACAAGACCTTGGACATTGTACAGACTTCCTTACAGAGACAGTACATGACTAATTATCATCAGGAGCCACTACATACAAACACATCATACTCCATACCTAGCAAAACTGTATGAACATGCACTCTACTCCAGATCTTGTTGTGTCATATTCCCCCCATGAGGTTCAGTACATACCATAAACCACCATTCACATTTGTGTAGAGGGGTGACAGTATCAGTGTTCTTTGCAGATGGGCTGTCAATGTTGCTCAGGGTTGGCTTGCATACAGTGTGTAATGGAGCTGGAGGCATATGTCAGTGCTCATGTAGGATGTAGACAGGAATGTTATCAGTCCCCAAGGAGACTTGCTATTTTCACATTTAAGTGGGCGTTGTGCACTTGACCCATGATGATGAGGGTAGGGGGTGCATGTGGTGTGCATATCCGCCTATACTGATGTTGAGCAACGGGGGTGATGTTTGGCCTAAATGTGTCTGCAGCAGGTTGGCTGTAGCGATGCTGTGTGTGTATGTGCTATGAATTACCTCCATTACAGGGTGGGCTGGGTTGTTGCCTATGAGACTGCAGACATATGTGAAGATGGCCTTCTGATTGCCCTCAGTGGATGTGTCCAATTTATACTCAGAGTCAGCTTTACAGTAATCCACCTGTGATATATTGTGGTCATCCAGACAAAGGATCACATGCTAGCCAATTGGTGCCTGTTCCTACTTTCCCCTGTACAGCCAATATAGCATCCCATTATGTGTTGGTGCACTACTGCTGTCCAGCAAAGGTGTTTAATCTACTTTGGTGGAAACAGGTTGTACAAGTTAGGTATTGCTTAGACCATACAGCTATGTGGGTGGTCATATAACTGTTTTTAGTAGGGATGGACGCAAGGTCATTACACAGTTGAACATCTCTTCTATTTCTACATGATACTCCTGCTTATGACACTACCCATGTCTGTGTCCAGGGCAATGCAACATCTATTCGCAGTAGAATTGTAACTCTGTTGGATGATGCACAAACATTAGGATTACACACATGTACAACATGTATGGCTCATTTACATGATGTTTTGCATCCCATGTGGTGTATTATGAGGCAGCCAGATAAGCTAACTATACATGCATACACCTGCACAGGTAATAACTGCTATACATTTCTGTTCTATGTCAGTATGGCGCACTGTCATACCACTTTTGTTGCTCAGTCATTTCTGTCAACCTGGTAGGGTGGGACACATGGAGGGAGCTGTACATACATGGTGGGCTATGGGCCAACATTAGTGACACTGTCTTCATATCACTGTAACACACATACGTCAAATGATAGCTGGGTAGCCTTTGCATTCACAGTCATACCCTGGAGGATGTGCGATGCTCCTATGGTAGGCAGAGAGGGGAATGTCTAGGAGTGTTGTAGTGAGTGGTAGGAACATTTACTGTTGCGTGTATGGCTGGTATTGGTACAGAGCTAGTAGATATGATGGGCAGATGAAAGGTGGATATATTGTGTGTGCCACAGACAACATGGAAGGGGGTTAAGTATGTGTGCATCATACTCAGGTACACATACTTTTAACATGGTGTGTTTGTGAGGGGAAATGGTGCAGGTGTTAAATTAATAGAGAATTATGACAAGAGTGTGTGTGGCAGTGATAAGAGTGTCATGTAGAGCAAGTTCTATGCATCAGGGAATTAATGGCGTAATGATGACAGTTGTTAGTGCATATGCTCCAACTAGTTGTTTGTGTGATGGATAAGACTGATGTACTTTGCAGTGGTTGGATGAAGTTGTGATGACTGCACCCAAGGGTGAGAGAGCGGTGATTGGAGCAGATTTCATTGGGAAAATTGGTGAAAGAAACAGGGGAATGCAGAATTGATGGGCAGGTATGGTGTTAAGCAAAGGAATGCAGAAAGTGAGATGGTGGAGAAGTTTGCAAAAGAGGTTGGACATGGCTGTGGTGAATATGTATGTTTACAAGACCAAGTGGCATAGGGTGACAGACAAGAGTGGAGGAAGATGCACACAGGTGGAGTTTCCCCTATGCAGGTGGGCCTGATTGAACGGGATTGGAAACAGTACATTGGTGATGGAAAAGTGTGGTTAGGCAGCAGGGAATCATGGTATGTGGGATGATGTTAGTGATCAAGAAGTGATGAAGGAGTGTGAGGACAACACCATGGATGAAATGGTGGATACTGCAAAAGAGTGTGTTTGGTTGAGTTCAGGGAAAAATTACAACAGGCAGTGGGTGGCAGCAAAGAGTTACCAAATGTAACATACATCTGGTCAAGTAAGGGAGATGCGTAGAATGGGGCATGGTGTGACATCTGGACAGAGGAAGGGGGACAAGGTTACCTGGTTGTGGAATGAGGAAGTACAGAGGAGTATACAGTGTAACAGGTTGGTGAAGGAGAAGTGGGATTGTCAGACAGATGAAGACAGTAGACAGGAGTATAAGAAGATGGGGTGCTAGGAAAAGATAGTGGTGGCAAAGGTTAGGGATGGGGCATCTGAATGGTTGCATGTAAGGTTGGACACCAACGATGGAGGATAGGACCTGTACCAATTGGGGTCTATATTAGATCACCGAATGCTTAGGTAAGTGAATGATGATTAATTGACCTCATGTAAGCCAAAGCTTACAAAACTGAACTGTCAGAACAAGGGGAAAAAAAATCGCTGTTCCAACAAAAAAAAAAAAAAGAAAGAAAGACAGCACATTAAAACATGAGATTCAGTGGGAGGCTTTGCCCCCACACCCCCCCACTTAAATATACCAACTCTGAGACCGCACTACAGTGCCAAAAATGGAAAAGTACCAAAGCGGCCAAGCAAATTCTTTCCCAGGGAAAGAATTCGCTTACATGCCGCTTTGATATTTTGCAGTTTCGGTTTTGTCAGTTCAACCAAGACACATTCGAAAACATGCATCTTTGGTCTGCTGATAGGAACCCACCAAATGGCTAAAGAGAGGCAGGTAGATAGTAGGGATGTGCAGCAAATAAGGCTGCTAAAGGATAATGTGTGAAACGTACTCACAAGCAAGGAGAGTGTGTACATTAGATGGAAACAGTACTGTTATGGGCTGTTGCATGAGGAGAATGAGAGAGAGAGAGGAGGTTGGATGATGTGGGTTTGGTGAATCAGGAAGTGCAACAGATTATCAAGGAGGAAGTAAGAACAGCTATGAAGATGTGCAAGAATGGTAAGGCTGTTGGTCCAGATGACATATCTGTGGATGCATGGAGTTGTTTAGGAGAAATGGCAGTAATCTTCTCAGCCAAATTGTTTACTGTGATCCTGGAAAGTGAGAGGATGCATGAGTAGTGTGGAAAATGTGTTTGTGTACTGATTATGAAGATGATGGTGGTGTGCAGAGCTGTAGTAACTACGGAGGGATAACATTGATCAGTCACAGCATGAGGTAATGATAAAGGGTGGCGGAAGCTAGGTTAGGAAAGGTAGTGAGGATTACTGATCGGCAGTGTGGCTTCATGGCAGGAAAGATCAGTACAGAGGTGATGTTTGCTCTGTGTATGTTGATGGAGATGTACAGAGAAGGTCAGAAGTAGCTGCATTGTGTCTTTGTGGACTTAGAGACAGAATATGACAGGATACCTAGAGAGGAGTTGTGGTATTGTTGAGGAGGTCAGGAGTGGGAGAGGAATCCTTAAGACTGCTACAGGATATGTCCAAGGCTAGTGTGACAGTGGTGAGTTCTGCATTGGGAGTTACAGGGGCATGTCAGGTGGAGGTGGAGGTACATCAGGGATCAACTCTGAGTCCTTTATTATTTGTAGTGGTGATGGACAGGTTGACAGACATGGTCAGACAGTAGCCCCTGTTGATTTTGCTGTTTGCAGATGACATTGCGGTCTGTAGTGAGAGTAGGGAACAGGATGTGGATACCCTGGAGAGGTGCGGTTATGGTCTAGAGAGGGGAGGACTGTTGGTCAGTGGGAATATGACAGAATATATGTGTAGGGATGGAAGGGAGGATGGAGGAATGGTGAGGATGCAGGTAGTACAGATTGCAAAGGTGGATACGTTTAAATACTTGGGAACAACAGTTCAGAGTAATGGCTAGGGTGGGGGAGAGGTGCATAAGAGAGTACATGCAGGATGCAGGTAGTGGAGAGGAGTGTCAGCTATGATTTGTGACAAACAAGTTCCATTAGGAGTGACAGGGAAGGTCTACAAGAGGGTGGGGAGAGCAGCTGTGTTATATGGGTTGTAGACAGTGGCATTGATAAAAAAGGCAGGAGACTGAGCTGGACATAGCAGAGTTAATGACATTATGATTTGCACTGCATGTGACAATGGTAGACAGGGGTAGGAACATTTATGTTAGGGGCCAGCCCAAGTTGGATGGCTTGGGGACAAAGCCAAAGAGTGGCAGGATGATGTTGGTCTGGACATGTGATTAGTAGGTATGCTGAGTATATTTGGGAGAGGATGAGGCTGCCAGGTAAGAGGAAAAGGGGGAAGGCCTAAGATAAGGTGTATGTATGTGGTAATAGCGGACATACAGCTGGTTGGTGTGACAAAGCAAGATGCAGAGGACTGGAAGACATGGAGACAGATGATCTGCTGTGGTGACCCCTGATGGGAACAGACACATGAAAGGGAATGAGAGATTGTAATGACAGTGTTTACAGGTTGCCAATTATTTGGCATACATAACACAACTCTTTGAGTAAATTACTACAAACCTGAGGCACACCTATGGTCAGTGTGCATAACAGTGGTCAGTTGAATGGTATGCACTCAGGATATGATATGCAGTTCAACACACACAGCTGCAACAGTATTGTACTATGCAAATACCCTGTACAGGTCCCTCACATTTCTGATATAAACATGTATATCATACTTGTATTCACAGTTAACATATGGATATATGCAACATCCCAGTAGCTGGCCTAGCAGTGTCGGAATCAGTATTGTTCAACACACACTTCAGCAGTAGTCATATGTGAGCCATCCTTTCCTGGGATGAGTCGGGGAAATGAACTGCATTGTATGTCACTGCAGACAGACACATATGCTATGGCCATAGGTTGTAATCAGCAATGTATTAGTACAGCAATTGTAGTTGAGAAATATTTGTTGAGCTTCCTATTTTCCACTTTTACATACCTCCTACTACATTCCATTACATGCTTAGTTGTTTGACATACTTTATTATTTTTTTTTCTGGATCAGTTGCTGTTCTTCACAGTTTCAGTGTGTGGGTCACTGTTGCTGTGAATGTTTTTGTTTTGTATTTTTTTTTCCTCTTTCTCTCTCTCAGATAGATGTAGGTTTTACATCTGTTTTGCATAGGCAGCAGCTTGCCTTTTGTAGGTAATGCTCATGATCAGCTGATGGCGTGTGGACGAATTGTAGTCCTCCACTTGCTAATTGCATGTAGAAGAGATGTGGTATCATTCCAGAGTCAATAGCATGGAAACACACTCCTATACCTAAATATTTCATGTGGGTGTTGCCCCTTTTCCTTGCCTGTAAGCTGAACTTCATGAAGGTGTCTGACAAACAGCATCACAGAGGGTAGTTAAACATACCTCTTACAACAAAGGCTGTGGAGACAGGCCAACAAACTGGGGGAGGATGTTTCAGACATGGGGACAGAATGTAAGTATTGCCATTATACATTTGAAGTAATGCTAGTTTGACAGAGTTTGTGTGGCTATGGCTGTCAGCATGATTTTAAGTCTGACAGTGTTATGTAGTTGACATAACTCTCACCTGTCAGGCTATCTGCAGACTGGCCAGGGGTTGGACTCTTATATTTGGTGTGTTAGTCACACATTTTGTTTTCTTTGGTAAATCAGTAGCATACTCTGAGGACTGCAGTCAGTAAATGGTAACATTCATGTGTGTTTCTGACTTCATATCCTTCAGAACAGATATGTTACAACTGACCAACCCTGTTACATCAGCAACTTTCTCAGTTTATAACAGCAATATGTCAATAAAGCCCCTGTGTTTGGGTCTCTGTCTCCCAAGTATGTCAGACTTTGTCCATATGTCATGCAGTAACAGGTGGATAGGAATGGCATGTCACTATTTACTGACTTCATTCCTGATATCATCCCAGTAATGTATGAGACTGCTAGACATTTTATGTATACGAGGTCTTATATCTGAGGACAAAACCTGGACATTCTGTGGGACTCTGTACAGTTATGACATCTGTTTACTTCTGGCAATAGTTGACAGACTGTCAGGATTGTCTTGCTGTGTATTGTGAATATATTTGGCCTGTGTACGGAGTGGGGGTAGGTGTCAGTGTTATTGGTCCTCTTCTGTCTGACACTGCATGCTGCTACAGTGTCTGGTACTCTATCAGCTGTATGTGTTTGTAGGGGCAGACTGAGACATGTCCCATGCCACAGTCAGGCATCAGACTACACTGTGAATTGGGCCAGTATATGTAGGGGTAGTGTGTGGGTGGGAAACACGATAAGGTTTTGTTCACACAGTCCATTTACTGTAGTATTCATTTGCCTTACCAGTTTGTCACTGTGACTGTGTTGAGATTGGTTGTGGATATGCACTTTCACACTGGTGTCTGTTACTCTGTGCTGTTACATTCCTGTAGTGCCTGATATATTTGTAATTACATGTATGTTCCCCATAGCAATATTGGGTTAGTGCTGTGTCAGTCTGCCTGTAGTTTAGACAGTGCTTGGTGACATACCTAGCAGCTCAGTGTAGTTTCTCTAGTGTGATGTTATGCCAAGATATTTGTCAGATGTACTGTTGTCTGTTGACCATACGTGTTGTGTATTTCTGACAAATCAGTGGGATGATGTGTAGATGTACATCACTAATTAGTGGGAATAGGACCTGTGCTCTTCTAGTTATTATATTTTAGAACAGACAGGAGGGTGTGACTGCATCAACTGTGTCAGCTTATCTACTTCAGTATTTGTAATATATCCCCATTTTCAGGGCTTTAAACACCCCCTTTGTCAGGCTTGTTCCAGATTTATTGTACTAAAGAGTTGTGTGTATAAGGCTCGACTGACCAGATTGATTCAGACTGTCTGAGTTTATCACTCATATTTCTGCTCCATTCTATGGAATCATTACTGTGATTTGTGTGGTACTTCACTGATTTGACGTTATGATGTCTGTCAGTAACTGATGGTGTACATTTCATTTTCAGACCTGTCTTCCTTCAGAACATGTATGCTGACACAAACCCTGTTACTGTAGCAACGTTCTACATTTATAACTGCAATACTTATATTATATCCCTTTGCCCTAAGAGGTGTGGAGGTATGGTGCTTAGGTATGACTCCACTACATGTTATATGAGTATATAAGCCAACTGGACCAGAGTACATGTGTCCAGTGGACACATGTGAAATGGACAGCTATGTATGGGGCGTAATTTTTTTTGGGAACAAATTGCCCTTTTTTTTGAGAGTGGGTTGTTGGGGAGGGATAGTAGGTATATTTGTTGGGGAGGTAAGTTGGGTAGGAAGACAGACAATACAGACAAGACAGACAAGACAGCAGACAGGGTCAGTGTATGACACATGTGGGGTTGTAAACACCTTGATGGGGAGGGTGGTTGGGAATCAGAAGCACATGAGCCCCCATATGGATACAGTGGGACTGAGGTCCCCACCCATGGGCAGTAACCACTGCACCTTCACAGTTCCAAAGGTGGCTGTGCTGTGTGCTGAGCAGCTGGGCAGGCTGATCCTCAAGATGCACCACATGGCCCTTAAGCTGGCATAACTGATCTCCGAACTGCTTTTGAACCTCGCTATGCACCAGACCCCAGACCTGAGAACGGGTGTCCGTACCCACTCCCGGGAGCGGCGAGCACCATCCCCTGAGGCGGTTCCACCCAAAGGTGGTGCAGGACCAGTGGATGAGGCAGACCCAGTGTGGGTCCCAGATGTGCTGGGGCTTGGTGCCATGGCCAGATGAGGCCAGACAGGTGGAGTTGCTGGGACTGGCCTTCCCAGACATGCTATAGTGTTGAGAATTTACAACATATGTTGGTTTGTCAGGAACAATGCAATTCCAGGTTTAGTTATAACAGCATGTATGGGTGTTCCAATGGACCCCTTAAAACAATTTTCAATCAGTTGCATAGCAAACAGAACACATGCAGATATGGAACCACAATGGATACTAAAACAGCATGCAGGTTACATTGATAGCAACATGTCACCAATGATATAATTTAAACAGGGAACATTAGTAATCAAACGTTTAAATATTTGTAGAACAATAGGGAATATGGCCCAACAGTAGGTTTGGTGAAAAACATACCCATTGATTTATGTGGTTAAATTGTTGTTGCAGATAGGGTGGGGGGGAGAGAAATTAACAATTGCGTATTATTTCATTGCTCACAACTGTTCTGATTATTAGTTTAATCACTACTCTCCAGATATGACCTCACATTACATCTACCTATGGCACTGGGTTTGGGCTGTGCCTGTTGTACACAGTTATAAGTAAAGACTTCGTACATCTAACATGCAGCTTTGCTTACCTGCCAAGCCTGTGGAGGAAATGTATATTAACACTACCAGACTGTTTCTACCCATATTCTTGTGGGAAAAGATGCTCTCCTGAGATTTGATCCCCGCCAGTTTGTGCAATAATGCACCATGAGTTTGATGTTCATTAGAGTGATCTGTTGAGGTACTGCTGTTGTTACTTTGACTGTTTTCTACCTAATACTCTGTGGTTTGGACAATCTCACCTTGTAATTCTGACATTCATGCATGGCAGACAGTTGTTATACAGTGTACTCACACTTTCAGATATTACATTACAGAAAACAATGGTTAACAGACAAGATTACTATTCAGGTATCAGATCTTGGTGATGGAACATTTCTTATGCTTAATTTGTTTTAACACTACAGAATCTTTGCCAGATGAGCGCCTATTAGTTAATGCTATCAGAGCCGTATTGCTGTGCAAAGCTGTACACATAGCAAATGAAACAAAACAGTCTTGGGTTTAGAGTTTTATTGACAGATAATCACACTTTTATTGATATATACATCGTACAGTGGTATTACTCTGCAAATTTTTCATTTATTTAGTACAAATGATACACAAATTTCAGTAGTGACAGGTGACATTCTACTCCTTTCTATTATTTGCCCTGAATACTGCAAGCTAGAATTGTACTCACCAGCCTCGCGACACAGACTTTGCAGCCTGCTGGCATGTGCTTCTCTGTGCACAGCCCTCTCATCTGCAGCTGTACAGGGGACAGAGAAACATTTATGCATACCTATCCATCACATACACAGGCTGGACTATCTTAAACAGTGACTAATATTGATACTTACACACATCTAGGACATTCTCTGAATGAGTGTCTTATATCCACTGGATCAACTGATCTCTCTTCCTCTGCTTCAAGTAAGCAAAATGGTCCTGGCCCTGCTCACCAGTCTAAGGGATACTAGTAGCACTGGTGAGGTCATGTGCGAGATGGTCCCAGGCCCCCACTTTGTACTCAGAGCCTGGTTGTGGCCCTTCATGTTTTTTCATGACAAGTCCAAACATAACCCTGGAGTCCTGAATGCCCCAGCATTGCACCCAAAAGTGAGAACCCTCTTTGATTCCAGCTATGGTGCTTGCAGTGATGAGCTACAACAGGTTACGGGCTGTATTCCCACCTACAAGGATTAAATAGGGTTGATTTCCTGCACTCTGCTGTGATTGGACCATTTTGAATATGTTGAGCTAAGCTAAGCTATGGGAAAACCTGCTTAGCTAAGGTTGGCATTGCTTAAAGGGGCAGGTTCAGCGATGCTTACCAATGGGCAGATCCACTTAGCTGGGCAACTCATTGCTTAGCATTCATATTTGAGCAATGCTTACACCTGGTAAGTATAGTTGTGCAATGCTTAGCATTGCTTAAGTTTTATTTTTTAGACTATCAGCTTTATGGGATTGATTTATCATTCCTGCCATATTATAATTTTATGTTTACCTTCGCTACATCCCCCATGTGCTTTCATTACATTTACTCTTGCGTTCCTATACTGTATGGGGCACTTGTGTTTTTATGGGGATTTAACATCTTTTCTGGATTGACACCTTATTTTTGGTTCTGCTACACTACCCTGGGTGATAAATATTATTTACTACCTCATTTATTACAACATGTGACTTTTACAACTGCTTTCACATGTAAAAGTGAAATAAAACTTCACTGGGGCTTGAACCATGAATACCTGCATGTAAAGCTGCAGCTCTAACTGCTACACTATTTCAGACTTTTTGCTCAGCTGACATTTTCTATTTAACGCCTTCAGATATTGAAGCTATGCCAAGCATGGGTGCACGAAGTGCACACCTGCTCAGCTATGTTTAAACTGTGTTGCGGCCCAAAAAAAATATATATGTGATTTCATTTTTTTTAATTTTTCTGGGATGACAAGTTTAGCATTAGCACCTATTACTGATGGACAGTTCATTTCAGACTCCACATCAAGGGTAAAGCTATGCTCATGCGAAATCTGTTATTCTATCAACTTTGTAAGTTTGTATGGGCTATATTTAAAATCTGTATCCCTATTTGTCCCCCCAACATTTGTCTATCTGTTATGCTCTACAAGGTTGAGAGGTATGCATCCTCTCTCGTTCTGAATTGCCAAACGGCAATTCTGGAGTGCAGGGGGCATGTGCATTGTGACTGCACTGCTCTTGGACATGTCCCCTACACTCGCACAAAGAACCGTGTCTGTATTTGAGCACGGCAGCACACCTTCATGAATATGCATGGCATGCTGCAGTGCTGCATGGGAATGGTCCCTTCCATGCAAGAATAAGCTATTCTTGCATGGAAGTTTGCTGAATCCAGGAGTATGTGTATACTTATTGTAATCTTTTTGACTGAATAAACAGCACAAAAAATGTGGTAGGGATGTTCTTGAATACAGAGTGTGTATACTTAGTGTAGTCATTCATGAATCTAGCCCTACTCCTGCTGGGCTTTCTAATATATATGTATATATATATATATATATATATATATATATATATATATATATATATATATATATATATATATCTAAGGTTCACTTTTATAAGATCAAATGCCATGTGCTCAAAATGCACAAGTTTAAAATGCTTGAATCCCAGAAGATTGAGTGAGCAAAAAGAAACTGCACAGTGCTTGCAGGGACCTTGGCTGTGTGGGATCGTGGCACAGCAGGGATCAGGTTATTGCTCTTTTCCCCACTATGGTATGATTTCAATGATGGAGTGTATAAGTAGCTGTAGGTGTGGAGGGAGGGCACAGCCTCCCTGCAAATCCAGGTGCCCGCTGTGTTTTTTTATATTTGACCTTTCAGTATTTGAGCATTTTGGCTCAGTCTTGTGCATCTTGAGCATGCAGGCATTCAATCTTATAAAAGGGAACTATAAGACAGACTACATTTTATCTACAAAACACGTGTCACAATTGATCTAAAACCTATTTCACATAAAACACGTGTCTAAGGCTATAGAAAATGACTACTATTATGTTTTTGGATCCTAGAACTTACAATGCAAATTAGTGCCGATCAGGGTTTATGCCCTGCTGATGCCCACTGTTACATTGTATCTTTGTCTCTAGTAATTTGTGTTTGTTTACCTGCAGTGATTCCCTGTGTGAGGAGTTTTCTCTTTTCTCTGTGGTTGTATGAAAGTGGAGGTTGAATATTTAATTGGTGTGGGATCAAAGTCTTCCTCATGGGAAGTGCAGAGGGACTTGACTCGAGCCAAAAGCAGTTTTATAGGTTCATAGGTTCATAGATTAGTACTAAGCTAACTGCCCTTGCAAGCCATTTTAAGCCTAGCCAATTATCCCTTGTGAGACTCAAACCCTGCACCTTGTGTTTGTAAGGCAAACACCTTAACCATTAGGCCACCCTTCCACCCGTTTTAGAAAAGTATTAGCTGTATATGAAGTTTTATGAAGTTAGGACAATGCAGCTGTACAGTGATTGTGTTATTTCCTCCTAGCAAGAGGTTCTCTGGTTTGATTCTTGGCTGGGGTGCCTTCTGTGTGGAGTCTGCATGTTCTCCCTGAAATTTATGTCGGTCTCATCCAGGTGCTTCAGTTTCCTCCCACATTACAAAGACATGCGTCTGGAGCTTTACTCCCCAGACCTCCTCTGAAAATTGGTTTTGTTCTAAGTTGGACTTTGTCAGAAAACAAAAGTTAAATAAATAAATGTAATGTGGTTTGACTGAGTGTGTTTTGGATTAAATATCTATTAACTAATTTTTAGATGATTTGTGATTAGATGAAAAGTGTCATATAAATCATTATAAACTCATAATATATATATTCTTTCATTAGGTAAGTTTCAGTTCTGTACTTAAACTGGGACTCTCTCAAAATGTATTATCTGCTAGTGCTGAACACTCCAAAGTGCTTGCTATGATTGTAATTTTATCTACACTATATAATGTAGTCTCCTTTAAAGCTAAAACTGAATGAGAACAGACTACTACTCTAGCACATGCAAATCTAGATATGTCTTTCAAAAGAAAGTTGCTTATTTGAGCCTACCGATGTTTTTGAGAAACTACTATTAAGAAATGAAACAAAAGAAATTATGTGGAGGCTACATGCACAGTAGTGGGTGTAGCATAATACATGAACACGCCAGTTAATAAAATAAGAAGGGCTGAATATAAAACAAAAGAGAGTTTTTCTCACCTTGAAAGCAGAATCTTTGTCTCGATTGCTTTAATGTCTTCAACTAACTAAATTTTATTATAGCAAGTGAATATAAATAATAGAATGGAAAATATTTGAAAAAAAAAAAAAAAACAGTAGCAAAATATGTAGCTTTTAGTATAAGTATCAACTGAGATTTGCTACAATGTGAAGTTGATTAATTTAATGTTTAAGTACTGCAGACTGCTTTTCCCTTACATATACATTAATGATTTAAAAATTCCCTCTCACTATAATGGAAATACTTAATGAGCTATGGTTAATATTATGTAAACATATGGATATGTAAATTTAAACAGTTTATTTATATTGTTGTTATTTTATAGGATATAATTTTAAAAGTAACTATCTAGAAAAACAAATCTCTTCCATGCATCTCTGTATTACAAATAACCATATAATACTGAACATTGTTCAAATTAAAATGTATTATGTTATATTGCTGATTGCCAACTGTTAATATCAAATTAAATAAAGGTAAAAGGAATCTATACTCTGATGAATTATAATCTAAACAGGAAAATGGTTATTATTTAATATTCACAAGATATCCACCCTGCTTCTACAGTAGTTCTAAGTTCCTTTGTTTTATTGAGGTCACTGACGATCAAATACTGTCATGATTATGTAAGTGTTACAGAGGTGTGCTCATCTTCCTGATAATGTTCCCTCTGTTTTATTGAGCTAACTGAATATCACATATTGTTTTTATTATGCAAATGTTACAAATGTGTATTCATCTTTTTGCTAATATAACAACAATGCCTTAAAAATAAGCATACAACAATATAACTTGAATAAATGTTGAAGTGAATTATGGGGAACTGAGATAGAATGTGTTCAGATTAAATTAGTAAAAGGCTATTAAATATTAAGTATTCAAATTCCTCATTTATTTACCTGAAAAGTGGTTTGGGTTGATTATAAGCTATTTCTAAGTTGCATATAGCTTGATGACTATGTACAAATGTTAAACATTATTTAAATAATCTGGCAAAATAGGAGGGAAATGTGGGATTCTATTTTATTTTGTCATGAAAATAAACAGTTACTCTAAATGATAACTGATATTCAGAAAGATCAGTTAATAGTCTTTATCATTTGATTGTTTTAGTAGATGCTAAATGAAATTATTCTATGTTAAAACTGGTATTTATTCATGAGTCTGTTGTAAGTTAATAAAATGGGAACAGTCACATATTTATAGTGCTGTCAAATGTAACAGATATTAAAGTTCATGATTCATGAAAAGTTGCAGTACCTGCTTAAAATGAGTAATTAGGGTAAATTTATTGTCCGAAGTGGAGATTTAGTAGTTTATTAAAGCTGCATTATCCAAACTAGGCAGTGCAGTATCCATGTGTGATAGGCACAGCATTTAATTTTGTTGATTATAATCTAAATAATTCAAATATAATAGTCATGTTGGTATTTTCTTTTAGAAATAGAGGTGAAATATATGGCACGTTTTCACAATATATAATAATCTGTCACAAGTAGACCTACAAATATTAAGTATTACATTACTAAACAAGTTAACATATACTTATATCTCATGAATTAACAAAATAATATAGATTAATATTAATGGGTTCAATTGTGACAGCAGAAAGAAAGCTCTTTTAAAACACCTAGATTAAATAAAGGAGACATAACAGTCTTGCAAGAGATTCACCTTTTAGAAGAAGGCAAGTTCCTGATCAAGAGTTTCTTGAAATATGGGGTCACGAAGGAGACTTTGTCCGGCCTTCTGAAGAGCTGATTCCAGTAAGGCCCCTGAGAATTTTGTGTATTGATGGTGAACCCCACAGGGGCTTGAAGAGTTTGGCGGTAAAGTAGGTTTGCTCTGAGTATTTCTAGGCTTGCTGTGTGAATGAAGGAATTGTCCAAGTAAGGGTAAATCTGAATTCCCTTTGCTCTGCAGAAGACAAAAAGTTACAGGGTACACAAAACAAGTCATACACAGAAAGACTAAAAGCCCTGTCATTGTACTCCATCTCCTACATGTTGCTATGGGGTGACCTGTGCCTGGCATACAGGATAGTCTCTGACCTGGCCCTGATGGAAATGCTACGCATTTCTAAATCAAACTGCATGAGGGTCAGTCGCTCAAGAGATCTTAACCTAGCCTCAGACATAAACAGGTCATACAGGAGAGATAGATATATTTCCCAGAGACTACCATTTTTCTGGAAGTTCACGTGAAACAGAGTCCCTCCCTGACCATCTTTGAATGCATTCTAATAAATGGATGGGTGACCACAGATTCACTCCTGGGGTGGTGTGCATGTCCTTTCTGGACAGTGGAAGTCAGAATTAACTGTCATAGACATATCTCTGTGAATTTCAATCTCCTAACCACTGACAATTGGGACAACTCTGGATAAATATGGCTAGGCTTGTAAGGGGTCCAGGGACATTAGTCTAGTAACCTTTTATGAACCTATAAACTATTAAATAACAGTGAATACAAAGGCTGGTGTTCATAGTTCAGGGCTTAACAAATAGGTTAGAGTTATCTGTGAATAGTGGCACTGCACAAATATGCAAGTAGGGTCAGTGAAAGGCATATGCAATGCATACAAAAAGTGAAGTACTTTTTAAAAACACACCTACTTTTCAAAAAACAGTAAGTTATATAAAGTTTGGTATTAGGACCTTCCAAATTACTTTGCAAAATAATAAGTACTGGTGTTCTTTTTTTTTCCGTATATTGCTGGCAAGTGTGGCTGAGAGCAGTCATGCTCAAAGCATTTTAGGAAAGCTGTGGACTGTGCAGTGGCTAAGATGGATTTTTTAAAAAGAAAAGGGGTTTATTTTTTTGTATAAAATCTTTTTATTTCCTTTTTTTTTTGTGAAAAAAGATACAGTGATACGTAATAATATTAATAGACAGGTAGTAATATGACCAGACAATAAATTGCTGAATAATAAAACATAAATGCAAAACAGTAAGAACTATTTACACATATGCCAAAATTCCATCATTGATTATATATACCAACGTCAAGCTAGAATATGTTCAAAAAGGGATTTCCAAAATTCTGTAAAATGAGTGTGGAATTTCTCAGTGTAGGTTAAATATTTGTGAGCTAGTAGGTGTTTGGTAGCTACTTGTTTGAAACCCTCTCATGTGAGTGATGCTCTATCCTTCCAATGTAATGTAATGTAGTATTTAAGTAAAGAAACATGTGTTATTAATATTTGTGTTTGTAGTTTAGTCAGGCCTGCGGAGATGATATGTAGGAGAGCTAGTTTCCAAGATAAGGTGGGCAGCCCATTTTTTCTAGTTGGACTCTAGGTGTGCACCATAGCTTGTAGGTGCACTTGCAGCTCCAGAATATGTGGAGTAGATTAGCCTTATGATTTTTGCAATTGGAACAGAATGGAGAAGTGATTGGGTATATTTTATTTATAATGACTGGAGTCAGATAGGCATTATGAAGTATCATGATCTGTGTATATTTAAGTTTTTTAAGGGGAATAAGTTTGGAGGTAAGCTGGATCGCTTGAGATATTTGTTTGTTTGTGTGATTGAAGGATCAATTTCCTTCCAGTAAATAGAATAAATAACTTATTTTTGCATTTGGTTGATAGAATAAGTTTGTAGGAGTTAGATAGCATTTTTTTTTGTTTGGGGATAGGAGGTTCCATATGGTTTTACATGTTTGAATGTCATTTGCATTGATATCAGGATAGGTTTTAGGGAAGTGAATGCATAATATAGGTTTAATGATTTGAAGATCCTTTGTATGATAGTGATTTTATGTTTAATGATTGGGTGTGTTTTAAGATATTTTTAAATTTTCATTGTAAAGGAAAGGGGGGTTCTGGGGTTTATGGATAGTGTTTTGATATAGTGGTGTAATAGTTTGAACCAGGTTGGGGTGTGGTTGGCTATTGTTATTAGTCTATTATAGTTTATGATATCATAGTAGAGTTTAAAGTCTTGCAGCCCTAACCTTCCATAGTCTCTATGGTAGGTCAATTTATTATAACTGATTCTGACTGATTTGGGGAACCAAATACATTTGGAAATTGTGGAGTGAATAGTTTTGAAGAGTTTTAGGCTGATAATGGTTTTGGAGACATTAAATATATATGGAAATCTAGGTAGAAGATTCATTTTGATTGTGGTTATTTTAGCCAGGAATGGAAGTTGAAGTTTATTCCATCTGCCAATATCATGTTGTATGTCTGACCAGATATTAATAATGTTATTTGTACAAGATTGTTTAGGATCTTGGTGGAAGGATATGCCTAGATATTTTAATGGATGGTTAGTTTTAATACCAGCTGCTAAGAAGTATGTGGGAAGCTGACAGAGGGAGCTAATAGGGAATATATGTGTTTGCTTTAGGCTTAGTTTGTAATTCAAGAAAGTTGAAAAGGTGTCTATAGTGGATAGTAGTTCTGTAGGTCTGAATTAGGTAGTGAGTAGTAAAGATTTAGATAATCAGCAAAAACAGCTAGGGTAATTTTAGTGTTAAAGATATTGGGGATATGGTGGAAAGTTTTCTGAGAAATGAGAAAAAGGGGTTCAATGTATAAATTAAAAAGACAGGGGAACATAGGACATCCTTGACTGGCACCATTCTCAATGTCAATTTGAGAAGATGGGTGTTTATTAATTTGTAGCTAAGTATGAGCCTTGGAGTATAGTGTTTTGATAGATTATATGTAGTTCTTGGGTATGTTAAAGAGAAGCAAGATATTGAGCAAAAATTTTACATTGAGTCTAGCAAATGCTTTTGAGGCATCAATAGCTAATGTGTAGATAGGAGTACGTGTAAGGGTAGACAGATTGATCATGGTGCCCAGGGTAAGGGTATGATCAAAGGTTTGTTTATGTATTATGGAACCTGACTGTTCAGCGGAAACAATGTTTGGAATGATTGGTTTAATTCTGTTTGCTAGTATTGACACAAATATTTCCATATCAAGATTTATTAGGGCTATAGGTCTATAGTTCAGGGGGGTTTGAGGTCAGAGTTTGGTTTAGGTATGAGAATCATTTTGGATGCATTTTAAATGTATATCACTTACACCACTGGAAGTAATGTGATTGAATAGATGGAGAAGAAAGAAAGATGATTTTTGTGGAAAAGCTTTGTAGAATTTGGCCTTAAGACCACCTGGACCTGGTGATTTGTTGGGTTTGAGTTTGTTGATTATCATAATAATTTCTTGCTGTGAGATTGGGGAGGATAACATTTTTTCTTGATCTGGGCTGATTTTGAGAAAATGTAATTGATTTAAGAAGGCATCTAGGTCCTATTTATTATGAGAGAGGTTTGATGGACTGTAGGATTTTGTATATATACTTTCAAAGATACGTATTATATCTTGAGTAGTGTGATAGAGTTTATCTTGGTAGATATGTTCTGTTATGTTCAGGGAGGGTTTGTTTTGGTTAATAAGCCTTGCCAGGAATTTAGATCGCATGTGAGCCCATTCATAGTAACAACAAAACACCACCAAAGCTCTGCTAAAGCTGCCAAATTTTCTTTATTGACTCCAGTACCATGGCCCCAAAGGCCTTCAATGGAATAACCCAATGCATTTTTAGCAGCTTTATATATTCCATCCATACAAATAATTAATTAACAACTTCATTAAACAATTAAATAATTAAATATCCCTCCAAAATTCACTCATAACAGAAACCTAAGAGAAAACGTAAAACCATCTCAACCCAGTGGAAAACCCAAGTGAAAATACAGTGAAACACTAATAAGCTATAATACATATACAAACATATATAAACATCAAAATGTGCAATAAGCAAGTTTATCATTCATACAATAGAACATTTTTTATTTTTAATTAACTGCTTTTAACCTAAAATACCCATTCAACATCTAAATTAAGACCATTGGGAAATAGAGTGCCCAAATATATTATCAATTTAGTTTCTAACTTAATTAATTTTCTTTTAAAATCATCCTCTATGTTATTTTCTCCAAATGGTTTTGCTAAGACACTAAAAAAGAAACTAGTTGGAACTTTATGTCATCATAATGGAAACATATTTGAAGATTCTTTACTGGACATGTCCTTGTATGATAATCCATTTTCTGATTGGGAATTTGATATTGATGTTAATGTTGATGTGGGTGAAGATTTTTAGAATGCCACAAATTTGGGTTTTTCAACAAGGTATGGGAAATTGAAAATACCTAAAGTGCCTTATGTTAGTACATTCATTCCACCGAAAAGTACTAATGCAATTAATATGTTTGAATTTGCTTTATGTAAACAAGTGGAATGTGCATATAATGAATATGTTTCATGCTATAGAAAAACATGGAATTTGAACAAAAATCAGTGGTTAGCCCTCAAACAAGTACGTGCCATTACAGACCAATATGCATTCACACAGGCAGATAAGGGTGGTAATTGGGTGGTTTTTAATATGGATGAATATATGCAAATGGTTTTTGATCTATTGATGGATGGTAAAGTTTACAAGAAGCTGGAAGGTAATCCAATAAGAGAATTTAATGGTAAGTTACTGGAATTATTGGAAAGGGGAGAAAGGCTTGGGTTCTTTACCAGGGTTGATGTGAAGAAGTTGTTTTTGAAAAATCCTAAGGATGCCAGGTTCTTTGTAATACCAAAATTACATAAGTCTATGACTAAACCCCCAGATAAACCAATCGTCTCAGGGGTGGGGTCTTTTTTGCAGAATGCTGGCATCTTTTTGGATTCTCAGTTAAAGATTCATCTCCCGAAGGTACAATCATACATTAAAAATACTTCTCATGTATTGGAGTGTATGAAGGAAATCAAGTGGGAGCCCAGCCTTTATCTTGCCTGTGTGGATGCTAAGTCCCTATATACGAACAATGATACAGACAAAGGTCTGGAAGATGTAGGTAGAATGTAGGGGGAAGGGCCTAGGACAACATTTATTTGCCAGTTGTTAGAATTTGCCCTAACACATAACTACTTTGCTTTTGTAGGGGATTATTATTTATATATTATAAATAAATATTATTTACAGTTAAAAGGTACTGCAATCGGGGTGACTTTCACCCCCTCTTATGCGGTACTGTTCATGGCACACTTTGAGAACATGTTTATATATATTGCATATTTTTTTAAAAAATGTGTAATCATGTTCAAAAAATGTATAGATGATTTAATTTTTATATGTGAAGGGGAAACCAATGAGTTTGATGAATTCATGAAATTGCTTAGTCAAAATTCTTACAGCCTGGAATTTACTTATAGGACAAGTAGAGAAAAAAATGCAATTTTTAGACACTGAATTTTATGTGGATGAGAAGGGTAGTTTGCAATTTAGACGATTTCGTTAGGAAACAGTTGCAGATTGTTTTTTAGAGGTGGGCAGTGCACATCCTGGTCATTTGATCAAATCTCTTCCTTATGGAGAGTTCAAAAGAATTTTTATTAATACTTCTGATAAAAAAGTATTGGAAAAGGAATTTGATGTTGTAACAGAAAGATTGTTAAAATGTGGGTATAGTATGGAATGTATAACAGAAGCTTTGAATAAGTTAAATGACAATCTTATTAAAGGAAAGAATAGAAAATATGAAGGTTTTAAAAATAAAATGAAGAGCAGTAGGAGAAATGAAGGGAAAGGGGTGAAATTGAACCCCTTTTCTTTGTAAATAAAGTTTCTCCATTTTCTGAAATATTAAAAAGATTAGTAAATTACCTTTGGCCCATTGTGTGGAGGGACGAAATGGTAGGAAAATTGTTCCCTGAGAAAATGATTTTTTCTTTTGGTAGGTTTCACAACTTAAAAGAATTACTTAATTTTAGAAGTAAGGTTGAACCGGTCAAAAGAAAGGGAGTTTTTCCATGCAGGGCGTGTAAGGTATGTGGAAAAATAAAAAATATAGATGGATGGAAAATAAATGGTAAGACGTTTGAGGTTAAAAATGAATTTGATTGCAACTCGTGGTGTAGTCTACATCGTTGGATGTGGATGTACACAGTGTAAATGGTATGTAGGACAAACAAAAAGAAAAGTGAAATTAAGGATTTTGGAACATATGGGAGATGTTAGAAATGAGAGACTGGATAGCATGGTGGCCTGACATTTTTGTGAAGTACATAATGGCAGCTTGGATAGTTTCTTTTTTAGTGTCTTAGCAAAACCCTTTGGAGAAAATAACATAGGGGATGATTTTAAAAGAAACTTAATCAAGTTAGAAACTAAATTGATAATATATTTGGGCACTCTATTTCCCAATGGTCATAATTTAGATGTTGAATGGGTATTTTAGGTTAAAAGCAGTTCATTAAAAATAAAAAAAATGTTTTATTGTATGAATGATAAAATTGCTTATTGCACATTTTGATGTTTATATATGTTTATATATGTATTATATCTTATTAGTGTTTCATTGTATTTTTCAATTGGGGTTTGCACTGGGTTGGGATGGTTTTAAGTTTTCTCTTAGGTTTCTGTTATGAGTGAATTTTGGAGGGATATTTAATTGTTAATGAAGTTGTTAATTAATTAATTATTTGTATGGATGGAATATATAAAGCTGCTAAAAATGCATTGGGTTATTCCATTGAAGGCCTTTGGGGCCGTGGTACCAGAGTCAATAAAGAACATGTGGCAGCTATAGCAGAGCTTTCGTGGTGTTTTTGTTAAGTATTAATCTGACTCCAGTCAGAAGTTGAGGTGGCGTACTTTACCCATTCAGAGTAATTTGCTAAAGTTTTAATTTCTTGGTATGCTAGGTTTTATGCATTGAGATCATATAGCTTTTGTTGGAGTTGTGTTATTTGAGTTTCAGTTTCTTGATTAAAGGATGATTGGAGTTGGAATTCAAGCTTAATGATTTGATTTTTAAGATTGGCTTCCTCCTGGAGAAGTTTATTTTTATAATATGAAGCTTTACTTATAAAGGTACCTCTAATTATGGATTTAGTAGAGGCCCAGTAAATGTCCATAGGTAGGTGATTATAGGATAAATTGTCTAAAACTTGGTCCAGGATGGCATCTACTTCTTGTAGAATTTCTTTTTTCTTTAATAGGTTAGAGTTAAGGACCCAGTTATACACTCAGTTACCATTAGTTTGATTGTTATCCCAATCAATAGTTAGGTTAATCTTAGAAAGATCTGATAGGGATCTAGGTTCTGTGTGAAAGGAATATTTGAAGACAGGAGTATAAGGAGATGAAGCGCATGGCAAAGAGAGAGGTGGTGAAGGCTAAGGATAAGGCATTTGGAGAGTTGTATGAAAGGTTGGACACTATAGAGGGAGAAAATGACATGTACCAATTGGCTAGACAGAGGGACCAAGCTGGGAAAGATATGCAGCAGGTAAGGGTGATAAAGGATAGTGAGGGAAACATACAAGCGAGGAGAGTGTGTTGAGCAGGTGGAAAGAATACTTTGAGGGGCTAGATGAATGAAGAGAATGAAAGAGAGAGAAGGTTGGATGATGTGGAGATAGTGAATCAGGAAGTGAAACATATTAGCAAGGGAGAAGTAAGGACAGCTATGAAGAGAATGAAAAATGGAAAGGCTGCTGGGCCAGATGACATACCAGTGGAAGCATGGAGGTGCTTAGGATAAATAGCAGTGGAGTTTTTAACCAGATTGTTTAATGAAATCTTGGAAAGTCAGAGGGTGCCTGAAGAGTGCAGAAAAAGTGTTTTGGTACCTATCTTTAAGAATAAGGGTGATGTGCAGAGCTGCAGTAACTACAGAGGGATAACATTGATCATTCACAGCTTGAAGTTATGGGAAAGAGTAGTGGAAGCTGGGTTAAGAAGGGAGGTGATGGTTAGTGATCAGCAGTATGGTTTCATGCCAGGAAAGAGCATTACAGAAGTGATGTTTGCTCTGAGAGTGTTGGAGAAATATAGAGAAGGTCAGAAGGAGTTGCATTGTGTCTTTGTGGACTTACAGAAAGCATATGACAGGGTGCCTAGCGAGGAGTTGTGGTATTGTATGAGGACGTCGGGAGTGGCAGAGAAGTATGTAAGAGTGGTACAGGATATGTATGAGGGTAGTGTGACAGTGATGAGGTCTGTGGTAGCAGTGACAGATGTGTTTATGGTGGAGGTGGGATTACATCAAGGATCAGCTCTGTGCCCTTTTTTATTTGCAGTGGTGATGGACAGGTTGACAGATGAGATCAGACAGGAGGCCCTGTGGACTGTGATGTTTTCAGATGACATTGTGATCTGTAGTGAGAGTAGGGACCAGGTTGAGGAGACCCTGGAGAGGTGGAGATATGCTCTAGAGAGGAGAAGAATGAAGGTCAGCAGGGCAAAGACAGAATATATGTGCCTGAATGAGAGGGAGGATAGAGGAATGGTGAGGATGCAGGGAGCAGAAGTGGTGAAGGTAGATGAGATTAAGTACTTGGGATCGACAGTTCAGAATAATGGTGAGTGTGGAAAAGAGGTAAAGAAGAGAGTACAGGCAGGGTGTAATGGGTAGAGAAGAGTGTCAGGAGTGATTTGTGACAGACGGGTACCAGGAAGAGTGAAAGGGAAGGTCTACAAGAGTGTGGTGAGACCAACTATGTTATATGGGTTAGAGATGGTGGCATTGACAAAAAGGCAAGAGTCAGAGCTGGACGTGGCAGAGTTAAAGATGCTAAGATTTGCACAGGGTATGACGAGGATGGACAGGATTAGGAATCAGTATATTAGAGGGTCAGCTCAGGTTGGACAGTTTGGTGACAAAGCCAGAGAGGCAAGATTGCATTGGTTTGGACATGTGCTGAGGAGGGATGCTGGTTATATTGGGAACAGGGTGCTAAGGATGGAGATGCCAAGTAAGAGGAAAAGAGGAAGGCCTAAGTTAAGGTTTATGGATGTGATGAGAGAGGATATGCAGGTGGTTGGTGTAACAGATCAAGATGCAGAAGACAGGAAGAAATGAAAACAGATGACCTGCTGTGGCGACCCCTAAAGGGAAAAGCCGAAAGAAGAAGAAGAAGAAGTAAATATATTGGAAATGAGAAAGAAATCCAACCTGGACCAAAATGTATGATGCATAGAGTAGAAGGTATATTTATTTTTGAGGGATTTATTGGGCTGGAATATATGGGGGTCAAATAGGTTAAAGTCATTTTTAAGTTCCGCGAGTGCTGATATGGCATGGGTATTGTGTTTGGAATTGGTGTTGGATCTGTCAATATCAGGTTCTTGGATTGAGTTCCAGTCCCCTCTTAGTATATAATAACAATGATTGGGGAAGTTAAGCAGTATTTTATAAATAGACATTATAAATTTGTGTTAATTTACACAAGGCTCGTATAGGTTTATTATCAGAATAGGTTTGTCTAAACAGGCTGATTTAGTTGTTATATAGCACCACCTTCCATTCATGTCCATATCATGTTTTATGATTTCACATTGGAAGTCAATTTTAATAATGATTGCTACTCCTGAGCAAATTTTGGGATTTGCCAGAGGCAATGATAATCTTAATCCAATTTTTTCTTTAGAGGGGGTTCCCATTGCTCTGGTAGCATGTGGGTTTCTTGTAGAAGGATTGAATTAGCTTTGGATTTGAATATCAAATATAGAAGTAGTTTTCTTTTTTTTCGAGTTGGATCCCCTTGACATTCCAAGAATCAAATGCCCACATACCTACTATTATAACTATGTGTCAGTAAAGGATGAGTGTGATGGGTATAGTCGGTACATTAAAGGTAAGAGGTAGGACATTGGCATAAGGAAAAAGTAAAGTGGTTTATAATATTTTATATAAGAGTATCCTTTTTGTGCTCACACTAATGGTTTCATTAAAGATTAGAAAGGGGTGATAGGAAAGATTGAAGAAGGGGAGACAAAGAATGGAACACAAAAGGGGAACATTAAGAGAGTTTGTGCTGGAAGTGGTGGGAGAGGATGGGTACCATGTTTTGGTTGGGGATAGCCTCCCCTTATTTTTTTCAAAATTTTTATGAGAGGGTAGTGTGGGTGGGAAATAGGGAAGAGGATGAAGGAGAAAGGGTAATGGAAGAAGGACTGAGTAAGTGCCAGCTGGAATCCCAGTCCACACAGCCTCAAACATATCTACTGCCAGATGGTGTTTCAGTGAAGGACCCCAATGTTGAGGGGTAGAGGCCTATATTGACATGGTGGTTGGCATCAACTTAGAGAGCATGTATTCTACATGCTGATGATCATTTGCTGAATTCTCCTGCTCACTACCTCCACCAGTATGCTCTCAACCAAGCTCTGAAGACCCATTTCTGTGATGCTTGCCAGGTTGCCACATGCAGTAGTGCACGCAAGATCGGCGCCCTCACTCCGATCCTGTGAGAATGTCCCCAGAAGGGTAGGGGGTAAGTGCTCCCATGTCTGGGAGGTACTTGCCTGGTCTGCACCTGAGGGATCTGAACCTATAAAAAAAAGAAAATAAATGGGAGGGAAACAAAACAAATAAAGGAGAAAGAAATGCATAAGCAAAATAAGAAAAACAGAGAAAAAAAGGGGCGTGAAGAGACAAAACAGAAAAATCACAAAAATCCAGACAACACTGTTTACATGACATTTCATACACTATTGAAATATTGCAGTAGAAACTCTACTGAAGTAAAACTTGTATACAGAAAGTGCTTATGCATACATTGGGGAAGTGATTTGGGATGTGCTTCTGTACTTGGTAAGAATGGCATGAGTATTACTTATGCATACTAGTGATGAATTCAAATGTCAAGGGCTTTTGACTTATTGAATGGGAGTGTGTTTCTCTCAGTTTATGTAATTGCAATGAATTGAACACAGTGCAAGTATATTTTGTTATTATTGCAGGTAATCAAGTTAAAAATCAGGTTAGAAGAGATCCTAAGATGGCCACCAACTAGATAGCACACACTTCAGCTTGCTCCAACTTCTAACTATGACTCTAACCTCATCTATGGCGACTGCTGCAGCAAAAATCTACAAAAAAGCATCTCCTGTGAAATTAAAACTAATATTTTATCTGAGGGGAGCTTATTTTTAACCTCTGAGTGCAAAAATAAGAAATACATACCTTGGACCTGGGAGATGACTAAGCAGTGATTCCTGTACATGTGCTGGGGCCTGTAATTAGCAAGTAGCAGCTATAAATAAGAAAAGAAGCAAACTTTCACACAACAAATAAAAATGGATCAAATGGAAACATACACATCTAAGACAAGATTATCTCAAATTGCCTCTCCTGAAAAAGAAACGATCACTAAGAGCAGGGAACTACCAAATCACAAGCTGAAGCTGCAAAGCATCACATGAAACCAAAAAGTGATCAATCTTTTGACATGGGGGAACTAAAAGCAGCCTTGATGCCTCTGCAAACAGAAATACAATCTATCTCTGCAAAGCTTACAGCATTTGGCAACAACTTAGATCAAATAATAACCAGACTGGGTAAAAAATGAGGCTAGAATACTGAGTAATGAGACAAAGATAGAAGAAATACAGAAAGCTGCTTCCATCACTGAAAACTCAGTCAAAGAAATGCAACAAAAACTGGTTGATCTTGAAGCTAGAGCAAGAAGAAATAACGTATTAATCCGAGGCATCCCAGAAAAATATGAACAATCACAACTAACTAATGTGGCAAAAGAAATCTTTGATCTCCTTCTTGATAACAAAGAACTATCTCAAATAATTGTTATTGAAAAAATACACCGAGCTCTGAGAAAATTTCAAACCCTGGATGCCCCCAGACAAATATATGCAAGGATTCTTAATGCTTCACATGCTCAAGCAATAATTCAGGCTGCAAAAAAAAAAAACACATAGTATGGGATGGCTGCAAGTTAACCTTTGCTCAGGATCTGCCTCTACAGTTAAAACAGTTAAGACAAGTCTTATCGCCTTACTGCACTTACTTAGTAAACAAAAATATCAGATTCCAAATGAAATATCCAGTGACTCTGCAATTTAAATATAATGGCTTAAATTATGCAGTAAAAAATAAAGAAGCAAAAAAGGCTTTTCTCAAAACCTTTAAAGAACTGCCATGAAGTAATGTAACATTTCTTGTATCTACCTCCTATATACAATCTCTTCTCCATAAACTAAAACCTACCACCCCTTCTGCAGACAAGCTTCCTGCTGAATTCCTGCAAAGAGCAGCAAAAGCCATTGCTTACCCTGTCTCTATCCTGATAAACAGATCAATAAAAGAAGGTATTTTTCCAACAGTCTGGAAGATATCACATATAATACCCCTACATAAAGGAGGCAAATCTTATGACTTCTCCAACTATCGTCCCATAGCACTTCTATCCCCCTTAGCTAAAATCATGGAGAAGTGTATACATAAACAACTACTCAGCCATCTCCTCCATAACAACCTTCTAGCTGACACTCAACATGGTTTCAGACCTGCTCACAGTACCACCACAGCTTTACTCTCCTTTACCAATACCATAAACTTCAACCGCAACAACAACAAACTTATATCTTCTCTTTTCTTAGACCTATCAAAAGCCTTTGATATGGTGAATCATTCACTTCTTCTGCACACACTAAAATCTCTGGCCCTGGATCCCTCTTCCATAACCTGGTTTTCTTCCTATCTAGCAAACCGGCAGCAAGCCGCACTCTGGAAAAACTCACTATCTGCTCTCCTCCCTATTTCTTTAGGAGTACCACAAGGGTCTATCCTAGGCCCACTTCTATTTTCCATCTTTATCAACGACCTCCAATCATCTTTACCTAACACTACCTGCATACAATATGCAGATGATTCCACCATTATTTGCACTGCTTCTTCTCAAACTGAACTCCAGACTCAAACTCAAACAGCCTTCTCAACTGTTGAACAGTGGTTCTCCAATCGCTGCCTACTCCTTAACCCTAAGAAAACTAAATTATTGCTCTTTTCACCTACACGTAAATCAACTTTGTTAAACTTCTGTATTACAGCAACTGACAACACCATTATCTCTCCTGATTCCACAACTAAACTTCTCGGTGTTATTATCGATAACAATCTTAACTATGATTGTCAAATCAACAGTACTATAAAAGCAGTTAATAAGAAAATAGGATCCCTGTACAGAATAAAGCCCTTCCTCACACCTGAAGCTAGGACAACCTTAGCCCAAACACACCTTATCTCTACCCTTCTGTATGCCTCCCCTATTTACACTAATCTATCTAAAAGTAACCTTAAGAAACTTACTACATCTTATCATAATATTGCCAGATTTGCCACCTCATCCCAATTCAGAACCCACCACTGTCTAAACCTAAAACAACTACACTGGCTGGAACTCCCTAACAAGCTCATTTTTCAACAACTTTTAATAGCACACAAAATTCTATACCAACCTTCTAAAACACCAGCTCTTTATAACCTCTTGACTCCCTACATTAACCTGAAACAACTACATTCCTCTGATAAACTACTTGTTAATATTACCAAAACTATTAATTCTGCAGGCAACTGCCTTTTCTCTAACTCAGTAGGTAAAAAATGAAATAATTTTCCATCTGACATCTCTTCTTTGTCAACTCTTCCACTCTTTAAGAAACAACTATTAAGACATCTTAAGAAATTCTGGCTTTGCTCTTGTACCAACCCAGACTAACCTGTTTGCACCGTACTCTATCATAAACCTTCCTTAACCACTTGGACCCTCCCATCTACCTCAACTCTTCAACTAACAAAATATCCCTTATCTTTGTAAATATTACTTTATTCACTTTAACATTTCTGACCTTCCTTTTATATTGCTAAAAGTTAACCTCTAACTTAATCTCTTTCTAATTTAGCCTTTTCTAGTTAGTTAAGATCTATAATATAGGTGATTATATAACACATTAGTACTATGCAATATTTGTAATTGTAATTGTAAAATTGTTTTACCTCTGGAGCTTTTCTCCACAGGCCTTTTTTTTTTTTTTCTAAATTAGCTTATTTAGTTCGTTAAGATCTATAATATATGTGATTACATTTCATTCTTCCCATTGCATATCACACTTGTACTATGTATTATTTGTATTTGTAAAATTGTTTGTACCTCTGGAGCTTTTCTCCCCGGGCCTCCACTGAAAATGGACATAAATCCAGTTGGACTAGCCCGGTCAACAAATGTAAAATAAATAAAATAAAATAAAATAAATAATGTGCTTTTACCTCAAAAGGATCCTAACACATAGAATGAATACTTCTATATGTCTGTGCATGCTAAATTGACTTAAATGACAAAGTAAAGTACTTAATTTACCTTTTTTCTATCTACATCTATTGCTTTCCGTTTGGGCATTCTAATTCAGTTCAAATGGTATCTCCATGCCATTCCGAACAAACTACAACACCAATAATCCTTTGTGACTGTGAATCAGGAAGATTAAGTATAACTGAGGTCAAAGGAACAACTACGCCATCCATCTAAGCCCAAATAATGCCAAAAACCCACTTTTGCAATTAAGAACAAGAGCAAGGCTCTCGCATTTCAGAAAACCTTTGGATTTGGAATTTCCTGATTAAGAAAATGAAGAATCTCATGCAAATGGCATCCGGAAGGTAAATCCAGCCCAGAACTAAGTCTAACAGCTTAAACAATTATATACAAATGTAAATATGTAGGTTCTTGCTTATTTCTTGTTATTTCTTCTTTCCTGAATATAATACAAGCTGGACTAAAAATAATCTTCTGGGTCAGATGCTGAAGAAGCTGCTGCAGCTGCATACAATAACTAGTCCTTATTAGGAAAGCAAAGTAATGTAGTTGGGTCTGTTTTGTTTTATCTACTGTTCACACGTTTTCTTTAGCTTTCAAATAAGTATGCATCAAAAATGCAAGCTTACCAACTTTGAACAGCAGAGACTATGAAAGACTTTTTGATACTGTTTTGTCTGATCACAAAGCTGAATATTGATGTATATGTGCTAGATTTATATATAACAAATGGATAATCAGGACTATAATTGTTCTTAGCTGTACATACAGACCCAGCAAGTAAAGAACTGCTGTACACTAAAAAGGACTGTATTTGAATTATAAAAATAAGGAACATGCAAACAGTGAATGATAAATTATAATACGTTAAATTCAGTTGTGCATATAAGTATTGCTATGTGTGAACATAATAGAAAATCTACAGTTTGCTTTGAATTGTAATATGTTTAGATTGCCAATTAAGTTAGATATCTAAATCTCAGTTAAAAGCAGTTTTAAAAATGCTCACCTTAATTACCTTTAATTGAAGTAAGGGTTAGAAATCATATCTCTTACATACGCTTTGGTTGAACAAGCTGTTATGTGTGCTGTTTCTTGTTGCTGGGACTTAGAATGACAGAAATGTTATGTATTATAGTTGTTAATGTTCTTTTTAGCTTTTTTTCAGTTAGTAGGCTAGCATGGATATGCATGGGGGGGGGGGTTCTGAAATGGAGTGATGTCACACTTATGTTCATACCATTGAACTGTATCAAAAACTCTAATAACTTTGAAAGTTCAGTTTGTCCCTATATACTTCCATTAGTTCTGAAAGTCAGTATTCTGTGTATTGTAGCTTTTTGATGATTTCTGTGGATTCATGGAATGTAAAGGGCTCACAAAATAAGAAAAATAATCTATTAATGCATTTAATTTTGAAATCTAAGGCAGAGATGACTTTCATTCAAGAAATGCATATGTTGAAAGAACAATGGAAGAAAGATACAAAAAAATGGGTGAAACATATTGTTGCTGCTGGTGACAGTACGGCTTCTAGGGGTGTTGCTATAGTAGTTAAAAAATATTTTGGTGGCACTATAATGAAGGGTGGTTATGACCCAAATTGCAGATGGTGTTATTTTACTTGTGAACTGCCGCTGTTTAAAAAAACTTTTTTAGTCCTAAATGTTTATGCTCCATGTTTGCATCAAGTAACTTATCTATAGGAGAGATATAGAATATTAGAAAACTTTCCTAATTATCTCTATATCATAGGTGGTGACTGGAATATGATAATTAATCCAGAACTTGATAGGACAAATAAGGATAATAAGCAACCTATTCAGCTCACTACACTAATAGCTGAAATAATGGAAGACTTTAAGTTAGCTGACCCATTTGAAAACTATAGGAATAGTACAACTACTAGTTGTTGTTGTTGTTCTTCTTCTTTCGGCTTTTCCCGGTTAGTACAACTACTAGTAAATTCACTTATTATTCACCATACCACAAGTTTTGGTCTAGAATAGATATATTTTTAATATCTGAAGTTCTATTAAATAATATAGTCACCTACAATAGTGAACCTAGAACAATATCAGATCATGCAAAAATAAACATTACAATAAAGTTGGGGAGCTCAATGCAAAGACTCAAAACAGTTACGAACTGGATGTTAAATACTAACTTATTAAAGCATAAAGAAGTTTCACAGGATATCATTGACATTCTCACCCAAGCTAAAAATAACCTAGAAGTAACAGATATACCATACGACATTCAATGGCAAGTGACAAAAGCCACTATTGGGGGAATATTAATTCAAAAAGCTGCTTTCTATAAAAAATTAAACATGGAAAAAGTCAGAACAATAGTATCAAAATTAAAAAACAGAGTTAGAATTACAAATTAATAATTTGCCAGCACTTGAAAGTCAAATGGTTATACTACAGAGACAGTTACAGGAAATTCAAACACAACAGTTCTCAATCAGTGAAATTAAACTTCTTCATAAATATGCTGAATGGGCTCAATCACCTTCAAAAGCACTGGCAAGAATCATAAACATAAAAAACCCTACCAAAATAAAGCAATTAAACTATAATAACAAATCTCTAGATACAGACAAAGAGATTATAGTGGCCTTTGAAGAGATTTACCAAAACCTATATGGCCCTCATGACCAGTTTAATGAATCATTTCCTCATTTTACTGAAGAGTTACAATTTCCAGTGCTGAATGAAGCAGAAATAAATAACCTCAGGGCTCCCTTAAATGGAGAGGAAATTATTGCTGCTGTAAATAGGTTGAAACCAGGCAAATCACCAGGGCCAGATGGTTATGTGGCGGAATTTTACAAGACTTTCATAAAACAATTAGCTCCAATATTGCTGAAAGTATACGAATACATAATAAAGTATGGTACCAAAGACTTATATATCAATAACTCAAGAACTATATTCATACCAAAACCCAAATCTGAAGCATCAAATCCAAATAATTACAGGCCGATAGCACTCATAAATATTGATATCAATATTCATTCTATAGTCCTATTTAGCAGAATCAAAAAATCTTACCTCTTATCATATCTTCTGACCAACTAGATTTTATGAACAACAGACAAATATATGACAATACACTTACCATTGATTCAATCATTAGTTTAAAAGTGAATGATAAATCCACTAGTTATGCACTGTCAGTAGATGCAGCCAAAGCTGTTGACAGGGTACATTTTGATTTATTATTAAAGATACTCGAGAAATTTAGCATTCCTGTAGACTATATAAACATGGTTAGGGCTTTATACAATAATGCCAAGACAACACTATTTATAAATAAAACACAATCAAAACCTATTCAAATTGTAAATGTTACAAGGCAAGGATGCCCACTATTACCATATCTGTTCAATATATACATAAAACGTCTACTTCTTAAAATATCTCAAAGAACTTATCATCATCTTATGAATATTTCAAAAATCCCAATAAAGTATACAGCTTTTGCTGATGATTTAAACATTGATTTTGAATTCCCAAATACAGATTTGAATAAGATATTAAACTCAATTGAAAAATTCTCAAAAACATCCAATTATGCCTTTAACCCCAAAAAATCAGTCATATTCTCTCTTAATACTCTAGGACATAAATAATTCTATTTCCCCAAAACTGAAATAAAAGTCAATTATAATCTTAAATATCTGTGTATCATGTTCACTCACCCCCCAATTTGATGTGACTAAAAACAATTTGCTCAAAACCTGGACTACTATCACTGAGGACACTAACAGATGGTTAAATCTCAATCTATCTCCACTATCTAAGATGGCTATAGTTAAAATGAATATTCTTCCAAGATTATTGTTTCATTTTAGTGCTATTAATCAAAATATACCCAAAGCTTTCTTCTCCAAACTTGAAACACTACTAGGTAAATTTATTTGGCATCCAAAAAATAAAAGAACAAAATATTCTAGATTAATGTTACCCAAACAAAAAGGGGGGCTAGGTTTAACTGAATTCCAAACATACTATAACATTATAAATGCTAGTCGAATTATATAAATAGCAAATTTTGAACCATTCAACAAAGCATGGTATCCACTATCGATTAAAATATATTACAATCATCTAATCTCATGTAATTTAAATCCTAAAGCAGTACCCTTTTTGAATTCTAAACATTAAAGTATTTTAAGGTCCACCCCATAATCATAAGAAACACACTAATATTTCAAAAGCTGGTATCCTCCCTAAATCTTAAAGATACTTTGTACTGGGACAACCAATATACCTTAATCCTAATATTAAACTAAATAATACGATGATAAACCTGACTCAGTACCCCAAAATCAAAACATCATCGTATGGGATCTCTATCAGGTCAACAGCCTTTCAATTGAAAACATTAGGCAAAGATTTCAAGTAAATAAAAGTTATAACACCATAATCAAACAATTAAAATACCTGATTAACACAATTACTATGAATGTTAAAATAGATAATCAAGACATGCAGCTATATCAACAAATTATTAACCCGTTACTTTTGAGATCTAAAATGTTATCAAATACCTATAGATTATTAACAAAAATTAAATATCAAGATGCACTTCTATATTCAAAATTTTGGGAAGAGAAAAATAATAAGATCACTGTTGAACAAAAATCTGTTGCAATTGAGCTTACTTTGAAACTAACCCCCCTCAAAAAACTAATTTACACCCAAATTATTATTAATAACAATGCTTATCACACACCACTTTTTCTAAGTAAAATTAATCCCTCACACTCTCTTTATTGCACCATATGCCAAAACAGCATTGCAGACACTCTTCATATTTTTTGGAGCTGCAAGAATGTTTACAAATTATGGTGTTCGTTAAGAGCCAAGTTAGAAAAAAAGGGATACACTAACTCTACCCTGTCATGGGAAATGGCAATTTTACATGTATTCCCCTACCAATTTTTCCTATGAAAATAAACACATCATAGTCACACTGTGTGCAATGATGAAATCATACATAGCCCAAAATTGGTTAGATAGAAGTAAAATCACATGGGAAGAATTTAAAGGAATGGCTATAAAGTATTTATTAGCCAGTAATTACAAGAAGCCAAAAAAAAAAAAAAAAAAAAAAAACTATCCTACTATCAGAAACGTTAGAGAATGCTTATAGAAATCTTAGGTCAAAACTGATTTATGAACAAGGGACTACAACATCAGTATTATTCTATGTAAATAAGGGAAACTAAAGATATTTAGTATTGTAAAATGTTTACCCACAACAACAATGGGCAGGTCATGGTAATGCATATAAGATGAACATTTAAGGCGACATCAATGTATATAGTGTGTATAGTTGGTACAAGATATAACGTTAAGTTAGGTAAACTAGAATGTCTTGATGCAAGTGTTTTAATGTCAGATTTCAATATGCTGTATATTATCTCTGTGTAGTTTTCTGTATTATAGCTCAACATGAACAGCTTGATTGTTAGTTAATTTTGCATATTTTTAGTTTAACACTGATGGTTCATGTTATATATAGTGTAATAGGATTACTGCAACTTGATATTCCGAGTACCTGTTCTTATAATTTTCTGTGAGATTCTTTTCTTGTATTAAAATAAGAAAAAATGCAATAAAAATATATTTGAAAAAAAAACAAGTTAGAAAACAATACCTTGAACTGACAAGTCTTCAGTTGTATTTCTTTCATCTGCAAAGCTTCCACAGCTATGATTACAATAGAGAAGGCAGATCTTATTTACCTGAATTTTAATTTATTCTACATCAACAATGTATGTCTTCATTTTTGTCTAAACTATAACTCTTTTTTTTTTCTTTGTTTTGTTTTGTTTTTTTCTTTTCACTTGCCTATACATACCTGTATGAAGTAGTACAATACTCTGCTAATATTCCCTTTCATTCAAGGGGAAATATTAAATATGAAATGTGTCTTGAATTTTTTTAAAAAATGCATGTAACACTGCATTCTGGTATAACAAAATTACAAATACATAAATGTATCAATTCATGCAAGTGTGCATTTCCTTTTCTGTACAAATGTGTCTGATTTAATAGGTAATATGGTTGTAAAACAGCAGCATGTTCTCAGAAAAGTTTGTGCTGGTCATTCACTTGGCATAGCAACTCCTACATCCACCCCCAACCTGCAGTCTAACAAGGGTGTGGTGTGTGAAATTTTAGCCATGTCATACATGCAGTTAGAAATACTTCTGAATAAACAATTGTGTTAAGCAACTCTTTTACTTATATTTGTGTGGCCTATACAAAACTGGCTCCATGTAATGTAACTGTTATAATTCTTTTCCTGCGATGGTAATAAATTCTAAATGTTTAGTAGTAAGTCTTATTTCTTAACTTTATAAATCCAATCACCATTGCACTATTTACAGTTACATGTACAGATTATTATTTTAATAGAGTTATATGACATTTCTATTTATTTATCTTCACAAATACCTGTATTTATGCAAACATGTTACCCCTTTATTTATGAGTCAGTTAAGAAACCAAATATTTTGCTTACTATAAAGCTCTGGCCTTCTCACCACAACCTAGTCTACCCACTTAGCCAGTTGGTCAGCCCTACGCTTCTGCAAGTCTTAATACCTGTGATGGCACTGCTGACTGGAGTGAGTTATACCTGTCAGGGTTGACAGGTGGTCACCCAGTTCCTGCCAGATATCAATTTTTTTTCATGTACTATGTCATGTGCTACATCCCATGCATGCCTCAATCTTCTCCCGGTATGAATCATGCAAATGGTAGAGCATGATTAAGGTCTCTTTATCAGACCAGCTAGGAGTGTGGCCTCATGCCTTCAGAGGGGTTGGGAGCCACTTCCAGTAGGGTTTGACATCACCTTAACCAAAACCTTTTTTGTTAGTATGGTCATCACAACAGGTATTGATATTATTGGCAAGTTTGGTGCAACCAAAACTGCTTTGCCACATACTGATTTTTCCTAAAAGAAAACACTTTTCTTTTCCATATGTCATAAAAATGAGGTATGCTGTATGGTGAATAAGGCACATTGATAATGCTTTTTGGTAAAAGTTATTTGAATTGTACACTAACAACAATATGTGTCATGTATATTTTTTTGGGGTGGAATAAATGTTAATATGCATATATTTTTTTACTTTTATGACTTTATGAAATGGTTCAGTTGCTAGGGTGTGACACACAATGTTGGATGGGCAGGGTTTAAGCTACAGATTGCTGTAAACCAGACATTCAGATGATTACATTTTGTTTTTTTTAATACATTCTTATTTTGGCTAGTCTAGGGAAATTCTCATATTGTGGCAGAAAGCTTGGGATAGCTGTGAAGTGCTGTAGACTTTGAAAATGTCTGCAATCTGTCCATGTCATTCTGAAATAAGTTCATGTAATGTTGATGGACGTGAGTTCGCAATCAGCAAAATGACAAATTTTGCTGATATACCTTGGGACACATTTGCATATCACTACAATTCACAGAGATGCATATAAATTAGCCACATGTGCATATAACACATGGAAAGGCCTTGAATTTTTGCCAGTAAATTGAGCATCACTATAATAGTTTGCAAATAGCCAAGACAGGCGACAAATATGTTAGGATATCGCAAATATACAAGTAAGAAAACCTTTTAAAAATATTATTATTTTATAAGATATAATTAAAAAAATTTAATTTTGCTGTAAAACTCACTTGCAATGAATTTTGATGTATACTGTGCATGTGTTAATAGCATCACCTAAAATTTCTTTGTCATTTTGAAGTTGCATTTCATGATATGAGCTGAGCAATTGAGTAGTAATTACAGAAAATTAACATTACTGATTATGCAGTCATGGGAATAAATGCAATTATTTACTGCAGAGATTTTACTGTGCAAAGGACATGAACAGGCATGTGTGATGAAACTGATGTTTTGGTAGTGACAGTGAAGTAAAAAGGGGAGCCTGACAATGGCAGAAGAAGTGGTTGAATGAACTATAGTTAACATAGATCATACTTTACATGGATATATATTGAGATTTATTTTAGTCAGTTATATTATTTTTGCAGTAAGCAACAATTACTTTGGGTGACAGGAATAGCTGACCAGTGGTTTGCACTTTAACAGGTGATTACGTCCAAACATTCCTGTCACACTGTCTGATTGTAACCCTCCTTTTTTACATGGTCCAGAATAAGGGATCAAAGGACAGAAAGGATAACCTCAGCAATGAGGAAAATTGTGTCCTCGTGGTAACACTTAGGCCATAAGGAAAACTTATTTTTGGTAGTGGGGAGCACAGACAAGACCCATGTCAAGTAATTGTTAAAATCAATGCAGTTGGAGGCAGAAATTAAACACTGACACAGTTCAAGAAAAGAGCAAATCATATAGTAGCACTTGCTAGAAAGAAGGCCAGACAATTTGCAATTTCTCATACCACTATGGGGGGGGGGGGGGTTGGATTTTATTAAGTTAATGCCAGATGATAAATACCTTGTGCCCATCCATGGGGATGACTATGATACCAAAGATGATACAACAGGAATAATTAGAGGTGCAATGGACACTTTTCCATCAAACTAATGTCTCCAGCAGCAGCAACACTCATCTGCTCATAAAGGTTAGTTTAAAATTAGTAGAACTCAGTTATATACAGGCAATTGAATGCAGACAGGGAACCTCCAACCATTCTACCTTCAAAAACCTGTTCCATTTACATCTCTCTTCCCACTGGGAGTGCTGCTGTCATCACTCCACCTGACTTCATCCACTACACCCCCACTCTCCTTCATCCAACTACCCATCCTAACACTAAGCTCTACAATATATATTCTACTCTTTCTCTATTACCTCTTAATCACCTCATATACTTACAACTTGCAAGATCTCCCTTCCTCAATGCCTTCCTCTTAATTATTACCCAAGTATGCTTATTAAAGCATACTCTCATTTACTTGGGTCTATATCAGATCATTGAAATGGCTCATTATTGAATGCCATAACGTTGAACTGCAAAACCCGAACCCTAACAATATCAAAACCTCAAAACAGCGAATTTTTTCCCAGGGAAAAAAATTGCTGTTCTGAGAAACACACACACACAAAAAGCACACTAAAAAGCAGTAATCCACACACATGCATTTAAAAGTTACATCTAACCCTACACTACACTGCACATACACTACTATCTATCCACTTACCTTAACCCAGACCCTAACCCTAAGATTTGTCACTATCGAACACTCAACTCACCTGCGCCCTAACCCTAACTCACTTAACCTGCCCCTAACCCCAAATTCTGTCACAATCGCACACTTACCTGACTCGCACCCTAACTCTAACTCACCCATCCTGCACCCTAACCCAAACATCCGCACAATCACAGACTTACCTTAACTAAACCGTTAACTTTGCACCGCATCACTGAAAACAGCGAAGCCACAACAACAGCCATCGAATTCTTTCCCTAGGAAAGAATTTGGTTTTGTGCAGCTTCGCTGTTTTCAGTGTTTGCGATATTGGGTTTGATATTAGATTATTCGAAATTCTGCTGTTTTGATGATCTAATATAGACCCCATTTACTTTACTATTTAATGTACTTTGTTATTTTTATGTCCTCACATCCCATGAATGTTTTCTTCCCATTTTTGTTTCTCTTGTTATTTTCATACTTAAACTATGTATTAGTGACAAACTGTTTTGATTTTTATGAAATAATATATAAGCGACAAACTGTTTCTAATTTTATTTCTGAACTTTGTCTTGTCTTTCGGCTTTTCCTGGTTAGGGGTTGCCACTTTGGAACTCCGGTCCATTAATGATTGGTAGTGGAATTTTTACCAAGTTGCCAGCCCGATGCCCAACCTTCAAAGGTACACCCATACACACATGCATCTACCTGCATGTCTTTAAATGTCACTCGACCATGGGGAGGATAAACTACAAATTGATTATTTCTTTACTGTAAAAACTGTACTAGGAGCTTTTCTCCCCGGGCCTTCACTGAAAAAATGGGCTCATTTTTGGCCCAATGGACTTTCCTGTTAAACAAACTGCAAATAAATAAATAAAATGTAATTAAACATCTCACAATTCATTATTAGGTGAGCCTTGTATATCAACAAATAATGAAAATGAAGCAGTGTGCATGTTAGATTTCCCACTCACCCCTTGTAAGTATACAGTAGTGTATATTCTTCCATTGTTATTATGTTTTGTAATAATTTTCTACAGAGTCAGCATCAGAAACAAACACTTCAACTACACCAATAAATCTGGATGATGTCAGTAGCAGAATGCGTGTTGCAACTGCTGCTGCTGATGATGAAGATGATGATGAGAATATAGTTATATTTTAGAGGTAGTCTGAAGGAAGTGGCAGGCAGTTCCCAAGTTTGATGGCAGTTTATCTCACCTCATAATATGTTAGTAACTCTGCAGGAAGAGTCAGTCCAAGTCAAAGTCAATCTCAGCTTGACATAGCATTCACAGCTATATTGGAGGAACAACCCCGTGTCTATACACCACTATCTTCAAACCCAGAAGAACACTTTGAGGATGATGGCAGACATTCAGAGGCCACAGTGTCCAGAACAAAACCTTTACAAAGGGGAGCCATGTGCAGGAATTTCCTACAGCTACCCCAGGAAACACAAATAAATAGGTATGAGCTACTTGTGACATCTTTGTGTTTTGCAACCAGCCCTTAAATGTTCTTTTCCATGTTACACAGAAACACATTGTCAGTGACTAGCTTTGTCACCAGCCAAACAATTCACAGCATAATATAATACTGACAGAATATATACTGTCATAGTCAGTGCAATAAACACAAACTAAATTCATATAAAAACAGCAGACATTAAGGGCTACCAAAGGTGTGTGTGTGTGTGTGTGTGTGTGTGTGTGTGTGTGTGTGTGTGTGTGTGTGTGTGTGTGTGTGTGTGTGTGTGTGTGTATACATACATACAAGTAACAGATGAGGTATGCAGTTTCTCTGTTGCACTTTTTCATTAACCAAATCTGTACCTTCTTCTTACGCATACACATGGTATATCACAGCATGCACATTCACTCTCCACATAGCTGAAGACTCTATTATCAGAGCTCTGATTTTGCTTTATCTTTTCACCCTCATATGTATATGTTAGTCAAGGTTCTGTTTATGCTAAGGCTAACATAATCTTGTCTCTAAAAATTGTGAAGACTAATCCAGTTACCATTTCTAACTGGTGTTATTCATCCGAGCTATATCTGGACTTAAACTATTTCTTATAAGTGTTAGAAGTATCAGAAACAAATCACATATGATCCATTGTTGGTTACATATTTACCAGTCAGATTTATTTGCTGTCTTAAAAATATGGTTAAAATTAGAAGATAATGATTCAGAATATTTTCCTGCTGGCTATGGTAAACTGAGAGACAACAGATGCCATAAATGTAGAAAAAGTGCTGACATCTTCTGTAAGAAAAACTCCAGTTGTCCTGGCCCCTTTAAATAATTCACACTGACACCAAAAGACATTTGACGACCTTTGTTAAATTCAATAAAACTGATAACTTTATTCAGTTAAATTTAACAAATTAATTGAAGACAGGGCATTCTTCCTAGCATCCATCAGGGCAGCGTACCCACTCACCCTGTCCGAATCATCCATCAGGGCAGCATGTCTGCTCACTCTGTCCGAATAAGCAGCATCCATACTCCACTCACTTATTCTTATCAAGCAGCATCCAGCAGCTCACTTTGATCCCAAAACTCAATACCATCAACACCATCACCAAGAGGGGAACAGAAGACAATCCTGTCCTTCTTCTCCACCAACCAGCCTGACTCCAGTCTGTTTCCCCCTCCTCTACCCAATAACCTTCACCATATCTTCTAAAAATAATCTCAAATGTAGATTAAACAAATCGAACCAATATTGCTGAAATGCACACCATCAGATCTAAACCAAAAAAGATCCCTGTTCTCAAAGTCCCTGTGTTCTATCATGTACATGCCTAAAGCTCTCAACTGCCATGCCGACCTCTGATTGACAAACCTCCAAACCCACTCCAAGGCCTGAAAGTTAGCAGCATTCCTCAAGTTCAAACGTGGCACTATCTGCGACCATACTATACACATACCTGGACATAGTGTTTGCAACGTAAACAAATCTTCCATTATTTTATCCACCAACTGTTTCTTAGGAATTATTCCCAAATCATTACCACCTAAGTGTATCACCAATATTTGAGGAAAGCCAAATTGTAACTTTAATACTTCAACCTCATGCATAAGTTGAGTCCACTTAAGACATCAAATCCCTTGCCAACTAACCATCCAATTTGACTGAGACAATCCCAAATTCTTTTTGTTCATCCTAACTGCTGTCCTTTTCCCCACCCAATGGATATAGGAATGGCCCAAGATGACAATCTAATTAAAAAAAAAAATAATGCAATTGAATCTGTTATTTTATGTAAGATAAAAAAGCATTAGAAGGCCACCTCCCCACTCTTCTAATAACCTCAATAGATTTGCTTTTCTTGCCAAATCTGTAGCCCTCCCAGTAAGGAAAGAATTAGCTGCAAATCTCTCAGCTGGAAAACCCATACAACACCCTCCTTATGACCTGTACAGACCTACCACTTGTTACCATCCTGCCATCTATCAAACGAAAAACCAAATCATGCGACGAGCCCCAACCTGAGTCCACATTAATTCTGTAACTCAACCTACTTCACAAAGCCTTGCATTCCTATCTTTTCTCAGTACCATCGATGCATCTTTTCCCTACTGATCTATTCTAGACCTCCATAACCCAATGTGAACTGCCCTTGAATATATTATTACATCCCTCCAAAATAGCAATCCTATCAACTCTGACACCCAAAATGCAGAAAGGTGCAGCCACAAACACACAGAGTAGCTCACATAACATAATCAACTGATTCCCCTTCCACTAATGCTAAACCCCTCAATATAAATTTCAAAATATGTCTTACCAACAGCCATCACATACCCATATTCATCTCAGCCACTCTTCCCCATCCTCTCAACATACGCCCAACTGTCCGACACTTTGTGAAGTTATGCAACCCAGCCACCTGCACAAATATACTAATTGCTGCCAAATCCACCTTAACCATTTATAATGCCTTACCTTGCCCCCAATCTTGAGCCAAAAAATGAAGCAGTAACTCCTCTGACCAAACCTCTTCTTTATCCGGAAATTGTATAACAAATTTATCAAAATCATAATGGAACATATGCCTTCCTGGCAGACACCACCCATGATTGCTGGACCAACCTACTGGTTACATAAACCCAAGATGCCACACCTCATCTGGTAGTACAAATGGCACCTCCTCTGCCCCTGGAGCCAACTGTCAAAATCTGGAAAACTGAAATTGGGACAAACTGTCAGCAATTGCATTGTTCACCCCAGGCACATGGATACCTATGAATGAAAAATTAACTATCAAACTCTGCAAGACTAATTTACATAAAACAAACAACAGCAATTCAGATGTAGTGGTCTTTGTCTGTAAAACCCACATCACTACCATGTTATCTGAATGAAAAATTGCCCTCTTTCTCTTCAGTCTCTCCTTTCAAACTACCGACGCTACCCAAATTGGCATTAACTCTAAAAATGCAACATCCCTTTTCCACTACTCCTTCCAATCTAATGGCCAATGAACTGCAAACCATTCTCCTCCAAAATATGCCCCCTTCCAATACCCCCTGCTGCATCCATGAACAACTGCAGCTCCTCTTGACCAACCCAATCTGTCTGCCAAAAAGAAACCCCATTTAACTGCAAATTCCAAAAAGATAACCAAAGAGCCAAGTCAGCCCATACCAACTTGTTAACCTTAACCCAATGGTGCTTGCTCTTCTCTCCTTTCAACAAAAAGGCCACTGACCTACAGAACATGTGATATGGATGAACTGCCCGACATGCAAAGTTCAGAATCCCTAACAGCTCTATAACTGTCTGGATCCATACCTTATCCTTGCACACAACTGCCCCAGTCTTCACCTTCAGTTTGTCTATCTTATCCATAGGCAAGCACAATAACTCCCAGTCTGCATCCAATAATAAACCCAAAAAAATCAAAGGTTTGGCTGAGCTTTCCAATTTATGCTGCCAAATGAAACCCCCAACTCATCACACATCCCCAGGAATTCTAGCAAACCTTTGTGGATGGCTTCAGATCCCCACCCCCCCACTAGCAAAAAAATCTTCTAAGTAATACACAGCCCTCTGCATACCCACCTGCTGCTGCCACACCCAATGAAGAACCGTACTGAATTTCTCAAAGGTGGCAAAGGCTACCAAACAGCCCATTGGCATAGCCTTATCAGAATAAAATTTATTCCCCACTAACATGCCTAGTAATGGCCACTCCTCCAAAGCAGATTCAGTATCCACCTTCATTAACCACTGATCCTGGAAACTCCAGATAACCTTTACAGCATCATCCAAAGATACATAACTGTGTTAGCATGCTCAACTGCAATGAAGTAATTAACTGAGCACACTTCTGGGTATGACAAATGCAGAATCAACCTAAACTCACCAGCCAGTTTCTTTGGGACCAAACCCAATAGAGAAACCTTAAAAGTCTCAATGAGAGCACTGTCAAAAGAATCCAACAACTTACCCGCCTGATACTCCTTCTCCACCAAACTCAGTAAAATGTCCTTCTTACTCCATACAGATCACACATTTCTACAAACTACCCCATCCTCCACCACCCTTGATTTAATAGAACATCCCAGAGAAAAACCTTCAAGTATTTCTTCTTCAAGAGAAGAATCTGTAAAATGTTGGAAAATACACTGCAATATCACAACCTTAATAGGGGAATGTGACCACTTCCCTTCTCCTAGCCCTCCTAAAAGATACACCACCATGTACCCCTCGGAAATTCCCTCTACCTCTAATGTTCTGAAACCATTGGGAAGAGAGAAAACCTCATTCAGCTGACAGTGAGTTTGAAGTTATCAGATTAACTTCCCACTGTCCACACTGTGCAGTTGGGTGATTCTCTCCACACTTGAAACTAACATACAAAAAGTTGCACCCTACCCATGAACAACTTCCTGCATTAAAAGCCAAACACACTCCTCCCCCTTATCCTCCCCACCTTTCCTCCTCTAGCACTCCCCTCATAACTATCCATTATTGTAGCCAACTGGATATCTGGGTGTTGAACCTTCCAGAGGAGAGAGCGATCCAATGATTTCTACTTCTGAAACCTCTGGTCATACCATAAGCATGCATTCCTGAGCCACAAACACTGAGCTTCCTGGATCATAAGAAAGTAACACAATAGAGGCAATGCCAAAGCTGTATCCTTCTCTAACAAAACTGCTATATAATAAACAAAGACTTTTACCCATTTATCCCATATCCTATGGCTCATCCTACCTACCCTCCTCCTACCCAACACTGTTAAGGCAGTCAACACACCCCAAACCTGCCCTGCCTAACAGAACACCTGATGTAATGTCATTACCTGATTCTCCATCTGAGCTTACCAGGTGCTGATGAATCAACTGCAACCACCTCTCTTGATAATTGTTTTCTCTTCCTGTGAGTCACCAACCTGGTCCCCACTGCTGAACATTGCCTCTTGTGGCTGGATTCTCCTGTCTGTTCTGCTGTCCTAGAATCAGCACTTGGCACCTCTTGGAACAATTCCTCTACCTGTGTCACTATGGCCTCCCACCATTGCCATAACCTCTACATGATGGCCATCTGAAAAAAAAATTAAAACATGTAGTTACATAACTGACAATTATATGTACAGAGAACAAGGGAGAAAGAGAAAATCCAAACACAGGGACAAACTGGTAACTAACTAATAATTCTTAAAACTTACCCCACCCCCTTTGTAATGACAAACATCATGAGTACTGTAAAACACACACACACACACACACACACACACACACACACACACACACACACACTCACACACACATGCACACTGTCAATGGATCAGACAAACCACCCCTATGGCTACCCATATCTCTCAGCTGTACATATTTTCACAGAATGACTGGATTTCTGCCTCATATTTTTGGTCTGTTTTCATGAAATTGTGTTTTACTGCCAAGGTAGTGAAACTCATAAAGATAACAGTTAGGTAATGGCAGACATTAGAGTTTCCAACTTTATGCCCTTCAGAAAATTCATGCTAATGCAAAAACGTTTATTCTATCAACAGTCTAAATCTGTAAGAGCAAGGTTTAATAATTGTCCCTATTACTGGGCCTTGTCCCACTTTTATTACGGATTGGTACAGACTTCTTCCTTTAACAGGTTGAGAGGAATGCAGTTACCCTAAATTCTCCCCTCCAATGAGCCATCACCCTATATCTGCCTGATTTACTACTGGATACCCGCCACTTAACTCGTTGTATGTCTTTCTCTATCCCCCTCTCTTCTAATGGCTGACTCCCTTACCCAACATGCGTGGACCACCAGTATTGCAAGTCATCACTGGCCTGTGAAAATGCCAGCGATCCATCTTCCAGGCATTCTCAGTCAGGAGTCCAATATGCCCACCTACAAGTCACCATTGAGAGCTGTGGCAATGGGGGATACTGCCAACCCAGCTATCTGGAATTTTGTAAATAATTGTATGTCATTTATGAATATCAATATGATTTATATAGAAGTGTGACAAAGGGAGATACTGCCAGCACAGCTGTCTGGAATTTTGTAAATGGTTATGTGTCATTTGTGAATGTCAACATGCTTCATGTAAGATGCTTGCGTTACAAATGTATCAGAACTGCATGTCATGTATATAACAAACTAGGTTTGTACAGACGTGTGTTGAATAAGATATTTTATAAAGTGCTGAGATTAAGAATTAATCCACAGTGTGCCCCACTGAAAAAACACAGAAATGTACATGCACTGTTGTAACTGTGTAAATGTATATATTCTAACAGTGGAAACTGGGATACAGGAGGTTAACCTCAGTCTATTAAATTTCAGAAAAATAGCTGAAATGAAATTGGTTTATGCTAGCAAGGAGACACAATGTCTGGGCTGAGAAGCTTTCTGTATTATCTTGGAAGTATTTTATTGTTTTATGACTTCCAGTCTCTGCCTCAGACCTGAGGTCTATGTATTTTCACAGGTAGATGCTAAATGCTGCCAACTGCCATAAATGGTTATTTCGGGCTTGGGAACTAGAAGTCAGATAACAAGAAATGATGTCATTCTGTAAGGTAGCCCAGCAGTAATATTTGAGTTATTATCTTTTGACATTTCTGAGAGAGAGAGAGCATTCTGTAGTCTGACTTGGACCTGACAACTACAAGGGCCATTCATCACATTTGCCTTACTCTTAAGTAAGTTAACTACGGTATAGTAACTCTCTTATATATAGTCAGGAATATAGCAAAGCTTAGCTTAGATATTTTTCTTTATTTATTTGAGACTGTCCTGCACATTATTTTAAATATTTCCTGTGGTTTTGAACTCTGATGTCACTGTAAATATATATTTAGTATTATCTTGTTCTATTATTATTTATTATTAAATACATTTAAACTTTTCATTGTGGCCAGTCTTTGTAGATTGTAGATCTTTGTATTTAATTCTGAGAATACTTGCATATTTATTTTGTGACACTGTGTAGGCTACTCCTAATAGCCTTGCTCTTGGTCAAACTACCATTTGTATTAATAGTAACATTACACAGTAAGATTACCCTTTGTTAAGGGCCTTAAAGTCACTGATAGGAAGGTGGTTGGTACCTAATTGTCTGAGCAAAAGGGGGCATAGCTAGTAAACCTGCGCCAGCCTTTCCCAGGTGTGTGTGTGTGTGTGTGTGTGTGTGTGTGTGTGTGTGTGTGTGTGTGTGTGTGTGTGTGTGTGTGTGTGTGCGTGTGTGTGTGTGTGTGTGTGTGTGTGTGTGTGTGTGTGTGTGTGTGTGTGTGTGTGTGTGTGTGTGTGTGTGTGTGTGTGTGCATAAATCAAATCTCAAAGAGTGTGTGTGTCAGCTACTTGGGCAGGGACTCAAAGCACTGGTTGGACAGAGAGGGTGCTGGAGGTCTTGGCTTGGCCAATCAGCTGAGATCTCAACTCTATAGCTGTGCCAGTGAGGAGTCTTATTGGGGATCTGGAGAAAGAGGAAGAAACTAGCCCCCAGACTGACTGTGATCTCTTTGTGCTCTTAAGGGAAATTGCACTTGATGCAGAAAGCTGCATCTGTAAATACTGTGTGTACCTGTCATCCTCCCAGTGTACATCCCCCACTGTTGCCAGTGGTGAGGATTGAGGCTTCTTGATTATTAGTCCAATGGTAGGGCGTCACAGGAGCTATCATTACTAATTGCTCCCAAACCATAAAATGACTGTTCATAATGAAGAAGCAGCAAAAAAAAAAAAAAAAAACTTGCTCTGCTAGGGAGATGAAACAAGAGTAATAAGCTTATTTAGTACAGATAGGTTGTACCACATGTTACAGCAGCACTTTGAGTGGCATGGAAAGGAACAGAGCAATACACCAACAGCCATCTGCCCTAGACCCACCAGCAACTTCAAAATGAGCAACTACCACACTGAAAGGAACAAAACCACCCCACCAACAACTATTTAAACAAAATGAAAATCCAACTTCCAGTCCAGCAACCACCCCACCAATGACTACCTTAAGAAAATCCAGCAACCAGTGAAATATGGACACCACAACCCCCTTAACACAATCCCTGCAATGAAGGGTGAGACGAGAATGGAATGTAAATGGCTAGCGTAAAATACTCCTACTCGTCGAATCATTTAGCAAAAAACGTTCACTCTATCCACTCTCTGCACTTAGTCTCATCCTACAATTATATTTTACACAAAATTATAAAACAAAACACTTTATCAGCCTTCCTACCTATTACAATGAGCCCCCAAATAAGAAATTATCCAAGGCCTACCTGTCCACCAAATTACCTATAGGTCTTGGGTGTAAACTAGTATCACAAACTCACACTATCACTATTTCCCCTACTACAATAATAAAAAAGCTAAGCTCCTCCCTAAATCTACCCTGCTTTTTCTAAGTCTCCACTCCAATTAACCCATCACCATCCAAAGCCTAACTAACCTAATGACTTATCACTATACTTAACCCTTCTATCCCTCTGCACTGGCCCCATCCCCATTTCACCTATACTATCCTGCCTAAAAATGGCCCTGGACAAATAGGTTTGTCCCAAACCTCATTTGCTTTCTTGCTCTGTCTCAAATTGCATACAAGAACACTATATAAAGTTACAGTCAATGAAAGAAAGAGAGCACATTAGTAACAATTAATCATATTTAACAGTTCATAACTTGAGTTAGGCAAAATAATATTTAAATGTTCCTAATCACTGAGATTGAACTATTGTAGAATCTGCTACATCTTCATGAACAACTTTTATTATTCAAACCTTCCCACGTCTCTTTGTGAAACTACCATAACCCAGCATAGTTTTTCAGGTTCATAGGCACTTACTTACTAGAATGCTGATCTGTGAGTATCTGAAGAAGGGTCTATATTAAAAGCTTGAAGAGGCATTACATCGAACGCCTCTTCAGCGACACGTAAACACCGACTGCACTAAACAGCGGACATTTAAAACACCACTTTCTTTCCCTGGGAAAGAAATCCCTAGCACCAAAAGCACATGCACACATTTTCAAACATAACTAAGTGGGGGGCTTTGCCCCCCACACCCCCCCACCATCGAAGCCTGTGCCCCCCACACCCCCCTAACTTACTATACCAACTTTGAGATTGCACTACAGTGAGGAAAAAGGGAATGTCACGGCTTAGGCCAAGTGATTTTTTTTTTCCCTCAGAAAAAATCTCTGACCTGAGCCTTCGCTATTTTCAGATTTCTGTGTATATGTGTCGGTGAAACGGCATTCACTGTAATGCCATTTTGCCGATCTAATAGAGACTCGCTGAAGAAACTTACTGTCCCATAGTAATTCTTAGCCCTTATATTTTGTAAAATGAATTTCCAAAGACAGGCCAAACAAGTATATGTTGAGGGTAGTTGCATGTTTTCCCTATCTATGAGAGCCATTGGTTCTAACCCAAGAATGAATTTGTGATTACTCACACATTTATCCAAGTCATGTTTGAACAGAGCCACAGAAGTACTCTGATTTATATGGAGGGGAAGATGGTTCCATAGAAGCAGCCTTTGCTGTGATATATAACCATCCTTCCAGCATGTTCATCTTGCAAAAGAGAGATTAAGGTGACCTGAATGGGTAATTTTGATAGCATTTAACTTCCAGATGTGTCGAAAGGAACAGAGTTTGTTGAAGCTCTGTATGTCAGGCAGAGGTTGCCTCTCAGTAGTCTGTATATTACCAACAAGAGAAACAAGGCTTTGAATTGGTCTGTTCCATTTTTATGATTTAGGTCTTTTTTGTTTATGTGGGAAAGTATCGTGGTCATTCAAACTGACAAGTGTTGGACAGGTACATACAGAAGAGGGTATTGTACTCAGATTGGCCTATATCTTCCTTACAGTACATCATATTACCCTCTTCTAAAATCTAGTGCATTTTTTCAACTTTTTCAGTATAGTGTAAGTGCAGTCTTTGCCTAGTATTGAATTTCAGAAAACCCCATTCCTTTCAAAAGTTGCTCTAACATGCATCCTGCCTACTCATGTTGAGATGATCTTCTCATAATCTGTCAAAGTAAACCATTCGTATCCATCCTTAAGATAAGGTACACAGCTAATCTCACCAGATCCTTTTCCACCTCTTTCCATATCCTGGAGTCTAACACATAGGTTCATATCCTGAATTTTACAAAAAATATCCACATGAATGTATTTGTGAAGCATGGAGCTACTTTGTATTATGTTTGCTTCTTGCATGAGTTCAGGTATGTCCCCAGAGTTCTGGTATGCAGTTCTGATTTGCAACAGTCCTCTACCATTGTGTACAATGGGTCTATATTAGAACATCGAAGTTTCAAAACTTTGAATGTTCTAATATCGAACCCTATTCAGTGAAAGCTGAAAACATCGAACATACAGAACAGCAATTTTTTTCCTAAGGAAAAAAATTCACTGTTCCAAAGCACATACATGCAACACAAGCACACCAAACAAACAGAAATCCACACACATACACCTAAAATGTTACACATAACCCTACACTAAACTGTACATACACCACTAACTATTCACTTACCTTAACCCAAACCCTAACCCTAAGGTCCATCACTATCGCACACTCATCTCACCCGCACCCTTACCCTAACTCACCTACCCCACCCAAACCCTCACGTCCACACAATCGCACACTTACCTGACCCATGCCCTAATCCTAATGCAACTAACCCACCCCTACCCCACCCTAACCCTCACGTCCACACAATCGCACACTTACCTGACCCATGCCCTAATCCTAATGCAACTAACCCGCCCCAACCCTCACATCCACACAATCGCACACATACCTATCCCACACCCTAATCCTAACTCACCTAACCTGCCCTAACCCTCAGGTCCACACAATCGTACACATACCTAACCCACACCCTAACCCTAACTAACCTAACTTGCACTCAGTTGCACACTTACCTGAACCCGACCCGTAACTTTCCACCACAGCACTGAAAATAGCAAAGCAACAGAAACGGACAACCAAATTCTTTCCCTAGGAAAAAATTTGGTTTTCTGTTGCTTCGATATTTTCAGCTTTCACTGAATAGGGTTTGATAATGGAACATTGAAGTTTCAGAACTTCGTATGTTCTAATATTGAACCCTATTCAGTGAAAGCTGAAAACATCGAACATGCAGAACAGTGAATTTTTTCCTAGGGAAAAAATTTTGCTGTTCCAAAACACATACACACAACACAAGTGCACCAAACAAACAGCAATCCACACACATACACCTAAAATCTTACACCTAACCCTACACTAAACTATACACACACCACTAACTATCCACTTACCTTAACCCAAACCCTAACCCTAAGGTCCGTCACTATCACACACTCACCTCACCCGTGCCCTAACCCTAACTCACCTACCCCACCCTAACCCTCACGTCCACACAATCGCACCCTTACCTGACCCATGCCCTAACCCTAACTCACCTAACCTACCCTAACCCTCACATCCACACAATCGCACACATGCTAACCCGCACCCTAATCCTAACTCACCTAACCCACCCTAACCCTCACATCCACACAATCGCACACATACCTAACCCGCACTCCAACCCTAACTAACCTAACCCACACTCAATTGCACACTTACCTGAACCCGACCTGTAACTTTCCACCACAGTGCTGAAAATACCGAAGCAACAAAAACAGACAACCGCATTCTTTCCCTAGGAAAATTTTTTTTTTCTGTTGCTTCAATATTTTTGGCTTTCGCTGAATAGGGTTCGATATTAGAACTTTCAAAGTTTTGAAACTTCGATGTTCTAATATAGACCCTTGCACAATGTATATAAATAGTTCCCAATGTACATGACTTACTGCAACACTATGCTGTCTTCTGACATGAAAATGTTATCTTCATAAAATGGCAGTAATGCACTCCAAAGAGTTCAGCAATCACCCTCTTACGTGTTGCCTTTTAATTGGATGCTTGGCAGATCTAGCCACAATCAAATGAAGATGAGAAATGAGAATCTGTAGGTTCATAGGTTCATAGGTATGTACTAGGCTATCGGCCCTGGGGCTTATATAAGCCTACCCAAAATGGTTCCCTGGCTTTCGCCACCCAAGAAAATTATTTTCCTGTGCCCCTGTCAAGCAATGCCGCAAAAGTGATCCCCGAGGTGAATTTTCTATTTCCCATCCAGTCATCAAGGTTTTTCTTAAAGAGGGCCAATGAGGAGCTTTGCTTGACATGAATGGGTAGTTTGTTCCAGAGTATGGGAAGCCTCTGGGACAGGGATCTATCCCTCCAGCATGTTCTGTTTATTGTAGTAACAAGGTTTAGGTCCCTGGAGCATGTGGTTTGGAAAGATTGGGATTTCTTGAAGTGTAGGATGCCCAACAGCTCTGGGTTTGATATAGCTTTGTATGTTAGGCAGAGATCTCCTCTGAGTAGGCGATATGCGACAGAGTAGAGCTGGAGTTTTTTGAGATGGTCTGTGTATGGCATCTGTTTGAGGCCAGTAATCCTCTTAGTGAGGTATTTCAGTAGCCTTTTCAATTGTTGTAGGTGTCTTGTGAGATACATGCCAATTGGGGCATTGTACTGTGTAATGGATCTGATGAGGGATGAGTAGAGAGAAACAATGGCCTCCTTTTTTCTAGAGGAGAACCCTTTTGTAATGAGGTGTGCCACATAGAAGGATTTACTAAATACTGTGGCGATGTGGTTATCAAAGAAGAAACTACTGTCCACCTGTGTCCCGAGGTCTTTTATCACATTTTCAGTGTTTAGTGACCTACCACCTATGTGGGTAGTTTATGGGTACCTAGTTTTTTCCCAAAGGTGATGACAATGCACTTCTTGGCATTGAGCTTGGGGCTATGACTTTGACACCAAACATCTGTCTCTGTGAGGCCCATTTGTAGAATGTCTACATCATTAGGTGATTCTATTATGGCTCCCAGTTTGCAGTCATCTGTAAACTTTGTTAGCCAAAGACCTTCTGTGTTGGCCTGCACTTCAGAGAAGTAGATGCCAAACAAGGGAGGACCCAGGACCGAACCCTGTGGTACTCCATTCGTCACTGGTCTGAAGTCGGACTTGGAGTCGGCTACTTTTACTGTGTGGGTTCTGTCAGTGAGCCAGTTGGCCACCCATCTTGTGACATAGAGATTTATGCCCAGTTTAGTGAGTTTATCTATAATTCCAGAGTGGAGGATGGTATCGAAAGCCTTGGTGAGGTCAAGATAGGCTGTGTGCACTACCTTGCCCTCATCTACAGCTCTAGTGACTGCTTCAAAGAAGTCAATCAGGTTTAGTAGACATGATCTCCCTTTTACAAACCCAATCTGAGTGGGGTCCAGGATTTGGAGATTACCTATGTATTTGTTTATAAGCTCCAAGATGATACGTTCCATGGCCTTGCAGACTAGGGTCATCAGGGTAATGAGGAGATAGTTTCTGGGGTCTGTGGTGGCACATCCTTTGTGGAGTGGGATAACCATCACTGTGCACCATTCAGTAGGCACAAAGCCTGAGGGGATGCTATGATTGAACATGGTACTTAGGTGGGGTGCCATTTTGTTCTGTAGTTCATGCAGTACACAGCCTGGGATGTTGTCCAGTCCCATGGATGCTGTGTTCTTGGCTTTGGAGAGTGTGGTCTTTACTTGTTCGTGTGTAATTACAGGGGCTTTACATTTTTCCGGTATTAAGATGGGCCCTTTGGAAGGTGAGATAAGGGTAAGGTTAGTACTGAACCTATCTGCCAGGATGTTGGCAATATCGATTAATTCTATATATTTAGTGCCATTGTGCTGTAGCCCAGAGGAGATCTGAGTGTTGCCATTGAGATTCTTGACATATATGTAGAATGCTTTGTGGCTGTCTTTGGAATCAGTGGTGATTTTACATAACTGGCTTTGGAGGATTTTATGAGGGATCTCAACTTCTTGTTGAGGCTGACCAGAGAGTTCCTCCAATCTTGGGATTTTACTCTTTTTTGCAACAGCTTCTTCTTTCTGTTGTAGAGTTTATTTATGGCAGGGGCCCACCAGATTGGCTTCCTTTTTATGGAGGATAATGTATTGGTTCTGTTGGGGATGACACGATCCATGCATTCATGTATATGCTTATACAGTGCATTTGTGTATGATTCAGCAGTTGTACCTCTATGTTCCATCTGCATGGGTGTCGTGACGTTTGCCACTTCTGTCTTAAGAAGCATGAAGTTGGCTTTGGAGTAGTTTTTGATGGTGGTTTCTTTAATGGGGGGGTGTGGGATATGGATGTCTAGGGTGATTAGCTTGTGGTCATATCTGAACAGTGAGGAGTTGACCTCTGGCGTGGAACACCGGTTATCCATATTGGTAATGACCAGGTCCAAGATATTGCTGCCCCTAGTGGGGGTGTGGACAAGCTGTTCCAAAGCATTGCAATTTATGAATTCCAGAAAACATTGAGCAAATGAGTTGGTACATGAGTAGTTTTCCCAGTTGTTGGTGGGGTAGATAAAATCTCCTATAATTAAGGCATTGGGTTGTACCTTTATATTTTCCAGTTTCTTAAGAAATGAAGAGGGGGAATCCTGGGGCATGGTGGTGGATCTATAACAAGCTACAACCTGGATTGCAGTCTTGCCCAGTGTTAGTTACACTTGGATAATTTCAGATGCATTATGTTGAGCAACTAGCCTGGAGGTGTGGATATCCTTAATGAATATGGACACGCCTCTGCCTTTAGAGTTTAGGTCCAGGTTAGGTGGCCGAAAGGTGTGGTATGAATTATAGCCTGGTAGTGTAGGGGTACTCTCTGGAGCCTTGAACCAGGTCTCTGTCACTGCACATATGTCGATGTTCTCCATTTTAAGGAGTGCCTTGAGTGAGTGCATTTTGAGGTTTAGACTTCTAGCACTGAGTAGCATTACCATCAGAGTTTGCTTGCTTGTACTTGTTACGGTGGTGAATTTAGTATTTAAATCTTGCCTAAAAAAGGCACTATAGGGGTGGAAAGAGCCTTAGCCAGTATTCAGAATTCTAGGGGCAACGGGTGCAGACCATCTCTGGCAAAGCATCATGGTCTGTCGACCATGTTGCCCTAGGTAGACAGATACTGGATCCCCTTAGAATGACACCAGAAGCTTAGCTAATTGTTGAAGTCAATCATTTTGACCTTGTACTGTGGTATCATTCTGGGTGATGGCAGGATGCTACACAGAGCTAGGGTCATACCTGCCTGGGCTACAAGATCCAAAAGCTCCTCCATGTTTCTTTTCATGTAGTCCAGGGAGGTATGTCTCAGGTCATTCACACCAACATGGACAATGACAGAGTCATATTTGTACTTGTTGTGGAGTGACCTGAGTGCGTGCATTATGTGGCGGATCCTGGCACCTGACAGGCAGCTGACAGTAACTTTCTCCTTGTTTAGCCTGCTGAGTGGGACATCATTGTACCTGACTACAGAGTCATCTATGATTAGTGTGTTTGGTACAGCTTTATTGGCTGAGGTTGAGTGGCACACTGATTTTGCGGGCTATGTGTCATTTGGGTAGTGTTGGGGGGTAGTGATTGTGTGCGTTTCAGTTTGGGAGGTCTCTGTTGCTTGGGCAGATTTTTATTGGGAGCCTCCGTGAATGTGGGTGTGTGCTTTGTGTTTCTATGTGTGGGTTTTGGTAGTGTGGGTTTTGAAGGACTATGTGTTGAGTGTGGTGTGGTGCAGGTGTTAACCTTCTCCTCTTGACTGTCTTGTTCAGTCTTGGCTGGAGAGAGCTTGGCTTCCAGTTTGGCTATATAAGTGTATCTCTCACAGGTTGTAGTGTTGGGTGGTAGGAGGAAAGGGTTGTCAGTGTACATGAGGCAATTGCTACATTGCCCCAAGATGCCCATATTCATCGGTTGGACAGGCGAAAACACCAGGAGCTGACCCATGGACATGCCTAGATAGATGCTTATTAATTTAAGTACTAAGAACTGTTTTCCTCTTGACAAGTGAGAAAGGTCAAGTGCTGCAGTAATTTGTAGTTTATTTAGTGCTTAGAATGAGTTCTGAGCAAGTGCTGAGCACAAGGAAACAGTTTTGAGTGCTGAAACTAAAAAAACTGGATAGTTCTAGCTAAAATTAGATAGTTTTAGCACCAATCCCAAGAAGAGAAGCAAGCCACGGCCTGTTTGGTGATCCAAAGGGTCAGATATTCATCCTCAGTAGTAGGAAGTTAGGGAATGAATACTTAAAGAATGGACTGGAAAACAATGAATCCACTGAGAAGGGATCGGAAATAGAACCAATCTGCAGTAACAAGTTCTTGTCAAACAAATCTTATCTAAATAACTTATTCTGCTGGGTGACAATAAAAGTGAGATATTAAATATACCTAGTAAGTAGACAGATCTGTATCTACAATTTTAAAAGCTACTTTCATGAAATTCACAAAAGAAACAAAGCACATTATTGTACAGATATAAGTTTGTTTGTGTCTTTCGGCTTTTCCTGGTTAGGGGTCGCCACAGTGGAACTCCGGTCCGCTAATGATTGGCAGTAGATTTTTACGTACTGGCTTGCCGGGCCTAACGCACAACCTTCAATGAAGGAATGCCCATTCACGCATGTTGCCACACAGAAGACGCTCTAACTGAGAATCAAACGGGCAACATCTAACTGTGAGGTGACAATGCTACCGCAGCACCACCACCGCAGTGTTGTACAGATATAAGTAACCCATCAAAATGAAAGAAAGACTGTACATGCTATCTTACTGAAAAACATAAACTCCAATAGCTTGTCCTAGTTCTTTTACTGTTTCGGTATGACCCTTTTTCAGATTCTTAGAAGATTAATACACCTGAATGTCTACAATATACAGACATTGTGAAGCTTGTAGCATGTTAAACGGTAGCAGTCTGGAATCTGCTAGTATCCATGATCAAATACAATGGATGAAAATAGAAAGAGATTAGCTTGTAGAAAGAAGGATAACAGCAGATTGCTATATAGGTTATATTGGTGATGATATAGGCAACCGACTGCACACACCATTTAAAAGTGTTGTTTCATATATTCATTAGCAATGCGCCAGACAGTATTAGGGGAAAAAAGTACCCTTCCTGGAAGACATCACGAACATGTGGAAGATCTCATACTGTCAAACTGGATAGACATGCCCAGGAACTGCAGTGTACTTCTTGATTAATAGAATACAATGTAGACATCAGGAACAAATTATAATTTTTGATTACTTTAAGACAGGAAATAGAACAGAGAGAATGAAAGAACCAGAAAATAGTCTTATGTAGAAACTGTAGCTCCATTTGACTTATGTAAAAATAAATTATGTTGTAAGTGTGATGACAAACTAAGGAGAGGTGAAAGTTATAAGGCAAAATTTGTGTGTGGGGAGGGGGCGCACGCATGTGTGTGCATGTATGGTGCAGAGAGATTGCAGATAGCAGTATTAAATTGAAACACTGTAGTTCATAGTTGTTTACTAGGCTAATGACCACAAGGGCCTTTTTAAGCCTAGCCACGCATCCCAAATCTCTGACAAGTTCTGATACCCTTGATAAGTGTAACCATGGGCCTGGGAGATGAACCATTTACAGGTTACCTGTGTCCATTAGAGACATAGGTACCAGACCAGGGGTGAATTTCTGCTTTCCCATCCAATTGTCCAAGTTGCACTTGAATTGGGTTAGGGAGGAACTCTACTTCACATGGATGGGGAGCCTGTTCCATAGATGGGGTAGTCTCTGGGATATATACCTATCTCTCCAGCAGGTCCTATTTATATCACCAGCAAGGTTTAAGTCTTTTGAATGGGTAATTCTAGTGCTGTTTGTTTTGTGGATATGCAGGAGGCCCATCAGAGTGGGGTCTGACATTGCTCTATATGCCAAGCATAGATCTCCCCTCAAATCCCTGTAGGAGACATCAGAATGCAGGAATAGAGCCATGAGGCGATCTGAATAGGACATTTTATTTATGCCCTGTATTCTTTTAGTGAGGAACTTCTGCAGATGCTCTAATTGTTGGATGTGCCTGGTTAAGTACATACCAAAGGGGGCACTGTACTTAATGATATGTCTGATGAATGCTGAATACAGTGGAACAATGACTTCCTTGGACTTAGATGACATACCTTTGTTTATAAGTTGTGCAACATAGAATCATTTCCTCACAACTGGAGACATGTGATGGTCAAAGGCTTGATTACTATCTATGTGTGTTCCTAAGTCCCTGACTACTGGGTCAACTCTAAGGGGTGAGTTGTCAGTATGATAGTTACCAGGGATGGATGACTTCCCAAAGAATACTATTATGCATTTCTTGGCATTTAGTTTTAGTCCATGGATCTGACACCAGTTATTTGTCTGTGTCAGACCCTCCTGGAGAACATTTGTGTCAGTGTGAGATTCAATGACAGCTCCTAATTTGCAATCATCTGCAAATTTAGTCAGCCAGGGACCACTGACACTGGCCTTGACTTCTGATAAGTAAACTCCAGAAAGGAGAGGTCCAGGGACTGATCCCTGAGAGACTCCACTTGTGACTGGCCTCTTTGTAGAGGTTTACTTCTCAATTCTAACTTCCCATGTCCTATCTGTGAGCCAGTTGGCTATCCACTGGGTGACATACAGGTTTGTACCTAACCTCCTGAGTTTGTCAGCAATTCCAGAGTGGGGTATTGTGTCAAATGCCTTGGCCAGGTCAAGGTAGGCAATGTAAACAGTTTTGCCCTCATCCATTGCTTTGGTGACCTTCTCAAAGAAGTCCACCAGGTTGAGTAGGCATGATCTGCCCTTAAAGAAACCAAACTGGCTTGGGTCCAGTGTCTGGAGGTTTACTATATCTCTATTGGTTATCTCCATGATAATTCTTATCATGGCTTTACATATAATACTAGTGAGAATTATGGGTCTGTAGTTTCCAGGGTCTGTAGATGGTCCACCTTTGTGCAGAGGGATGACAGTTGCCTTTCTCCAGTCATCAGGTATGAAGCCTTTTAGGAGGCTACAGTTAAATAGTAATTCCAGAGGCCCTGATAGGTCATATTTCATGCTATTTAGAAGGCATCCTGGGATATTGTCTGGGCCCACTGATGCGGCGTTCTTGATCTTAGCGAGATCATTGAGGACCTGTTCCCTAGTGATAGTAGGGGGGAGTGATATTTGATGATATTTCCTGAGGGAAGGTTGAGGGGGGAGAGAGGGTTAAAGTTGGAGCTGAATTTCTCAACCAGAAGGTTTGCTAAATCTTTTAGCTCAGTATAGGTGGCTCCGTTTACAATGAGCTCTACACAGAATTGTGTTGCCTTTGAGGTCTCGGACATAGCTAAAGAATGTTCTGTGGTTGTCCTTGGCATGGGAGGCCAAACTTAGCTTAAATTTGTCTTTGGTAGACTTTATTCATCCTCTGAGTTGTTTGTTTAGTTTGATGTGCTTTTATCCTGCTGGGTGCTGCACCTCTTAATTTTTGCCATGATTTTCTTCCTCCTGTTATACAGCCTATTGATTTTGTGATTCCACCAGGGTGGCTTGTTTTTAGAGTTAGTTCTGTAATTCTTCCTGGTGGGTACAGCTGCCTCTATGCAGCTGTTAACATGCTTGTACAGGGTTTATGTAAACAGTCCTGCATTGCCAGCAGTGTTCTCAGATTTTATGGGGGCTTGACATTTCTCATTTAATAGCAGGAGGTTAGCCTTAGACTAGTTTCTGAATATTCCTAGGTTAGCTGGGGTTCGAGGTTTTATTTTTACTTCAAAGGATACCATTTTGTGGTCTGACCTTACCAGAGAAGGCATTGCATAGGGGGCGTGCAGCATTCTCCCATATTAGTGAGGACCAGATCCTCACTAATCTGAAATGTGACATATTTATGTTTGTGAGAGTGGTAGGTTAAAAGTCAAAATGTTGGTTATTGCCAAAATGTGTAAGGGTAAACTTGGCAACTGAGTGTAGTACTAGCAGGCACACACAGCATAACAATGGATGTACTTCACAATCTTTGGCACTAGCATTGACATTATACAATGGCAGATCAGAGGATGATTATACAATCACTGAATATTATAGCATTGGTGGCATACCTCCCAACTGTCCAAATTTTTTCAGAATACCCAGATTTTTTCTCATATGTTTAGTCTGCTCCTCATCAATGCTTTGGTTTCCTGGAGGTTCTGCTATGAAATGCAGACTTCCTAAAAGTCAATGTTCCAAAAGGATGTCAAAAATGTCTGAAATCCATGATGGTGAACAACTCCTATAAATATCAACACCTCGGTCACACCAACTCGAAGAAGGGAGAAATCTCTGTAAAGAGTCACTGCTGGAGTACAATTAGAAACTGCATCGACAATGATTTCCTATAGGAAAAAGCATTCAGGGTTATGCCATTCATTCTTTTTTTCTTGTGGGCTACTGATGATAGGTTCATAGGTTCATAGATAGGTACTAGGCTATCAGCCCAAGGGCTTACGTAAACCTAGCTAACAAGGTTCCCTGGCTTACGCCACTCAAGAAAGTTATTTTCCTGTGCCATTGTCGAGCAGAGACACAGAAGTGATCCCCGGGGTGTACTTCCTATTTCCCATCCACTCATCAAGATTTTTCTTGAAGAGTGCTATTGAAGAACTTTGCTTGACATAGATGGGCAGCCTGTTCCAGAGTATGGGAAGCCTCTGGGACAGGAATCTATCCCTCCAGCATGTCCTGTTTATTGTGGTGACAAGGTTTAGGTCCCTAGAGCATGTAGCTCAAAGGGATTGGGATTTCTTTAGGTGTAGCATGTCCAACAGCTCTGGGTTTGACATAGCTTTATATGTTAGGCAGAGATCACCTTGGAGTAGGTGATATGCTACGGAGTAAAGCTGGAGTTTTTTGAGGCAGTCAGTGTAGGGCATTTGTTTGACGCCAATAATCCTCTTTGTGAGGTACTTCTGTGGCCTTTCCAGCTGCTGCAGATGTCTTGTGAGGTACATTCCAAAAGGGGCATTGTACTCTATAATGGGTCTAATGAGTGTCGAGTAGAGGGGAACAATGACCTCTTTTTTCCTGGATGAGAACCCTTTTATGATGAGGTGTGCCATATAGAAGGACCTCCTGACTACTGCAGTGATGTGACTATCAAAGGAGAGACTACTGTCCACCTGGGTCCCAAAGTGTCTTATCACACATTCAGTGTTAAGTAGATTTCTGCCTATGTGGTAGTTCATGGGTACAGAGTTTTTACCAAAGGGGATGACACTGCACTTTTTGGCATTGAGCTTGAGGCCATGACTCTGACACCAGGAATTTGTCTCAGCGAGGCCCTTCTGTAGGATGTCCACATCATTTGGGGACTTGACTATGGCTCCTAGTTTGCAGTCATCTGTGAACGTTATTAGCCAGAGGCCTTCTGTGTTAGCCTGTACTTCAGAGAAGTAGATACCAAACAGGAGAGGTCCCAGGACGGAACCCTGTGGTATTCCACTTGTCACTGCTTTGAGGTCAGATTTGGAGTCTGCAACTTTTACAGTGTGGGTTCTGTCAGTGAGCCAGTTGGCAACCCATTTTGTGATGTAGGGATTTATACCTAGTTTAGTGAGTTTAGCTATAATTCCAGAATGGGGGATGGTGTTGAAAGCCTTGGTGTGGTCAAGATAGGCTGTGTGAACCACCTTACCCACATCTACAGCTTTGGTGACTGCCTCAAAGAAGTCGATGAGGTTCAGAAGGCATGATCTGCCTTTCACAAACCCGAACTGGGTGGAATACAGAATTTGGAGGTTACCAATGTCTTTGTTTATGAGTTCCATGATGATATTTTCCATGGCCTTGCCAGACCAGGCTCGTCAGTCTAATAGGTCAATAGTTCCCGGGATTAGTGGTGGCTCCTCCTTTGTGGAATGGGATAACTGTTGTTGTGCACCATTCAATGGGCAGAAAGCCTGATGTGAGGCTATTATTGAACATGATGCTTAAGTGGGGAGCCAGTTCGTTCTGAAGTTCGTGTAAAATGCAGCCTGGGATGTTGTCCAGTCCCATGTATGCTGTGTTTTTGGCTTTAGAGAGTGCAGCTTTTACCTGCGTAGTTGTGATTACAGGGACTCTGCATTCTTCCTGTATAGATATGGGCCCTTTAGAGGGTGGGGGAGGGTAAAGTTAGCACTGAACCTATTTGCCAGGATGTTGGCAATATCAGTTGGTTCTGTAATTTTCGTACCTTTCTGCTGTAACTCAGAGCAGGTCTGGGTGTTGCCATCGAGATTCTTGACATAGCTATAGAATGCTTTGTGGTTGTCCTTATAATTAGTAGTAATTTTGTTTTCGTAGCTAGCTTTGGTGGATCTTATAAGGGATCTCAGCTTCTTACTGAGGCTGACCAGGGAGCTCCTCCACTCATGGGATTTTACTCTCTTTTGCAACAGTTTCTTCCTTCTGTTGTACAGTTTGTTTATGGCAGGGGACCACCAGATTGACTTCCTTTTTTTGGAGGATAGCATCTTGGCTATGTTTGGGATAGCACGATCCATGCACTTGTGTAAGTGCTTATAGAGTGCATTTGTGTAGGATTCAGCAGTTGTAACTGTATTATCCATCTGCATGGGTGTCATGAAGTTCACCACCTCTGTCTTAAGAAGCATGAAGTTGGCTTTGGAGAAATTTTTTACCGTGGTTTCCTTAATGGGGAGTGGGGGCGGGATGTGGATATCAAGGGTGATTAGACCAACAAGGAGTTGACTTCAGGTGTGGAACTCTTGTTGGTAATGACTAGGTCTAGGATATTGTTACCCCTGGTGGGGGTGTGGATAAGTTGATCCAGGGCATTGGAGTTTATGAATTCCAGAAAGCATTGAGCTAAGGATTTGGTACATGAGTAGTTTTCCCAGTTAATGGTGGGGTAGTTGAATTCACCCATTATTAGGGTGTTTGGTTGAATCCTAATATTTTCCAGTACATCAAGAAAAGAGGAGTGGGAATCCTGGGGCATGGTGGGGGATCTGTTGCAAGCTACAATTTGGATTGCAGTTTTGCCCAGAGTTAGTTGCACTTGGATAACCTTGGCTGCATTATGCTTAGCAACTAGCCTGGAGGTGTGGATATCCTTAATGAATATGGACACACCTCCGCCTTTGGTGTTTCGGTCCAGGTTACATGGCCAAAAAGTGTGGTATGAGTTATAGCCTGGTAGTGCAAGGGTGCTCTCTGGAGCCTTGAACCATGTCTCAGTCACTGCACAGATATCGATGTTCTCCATTTTAAGAAGTGCCTCGAGTGAGTGCATTTTGAGATTTAGACTTCTAGCATTGAGTAGCATTACCCTCAGTTTTTGCTTGCCTGTTCCTATTATGGTGGTGAATTTGTTATTTGAACCTTGCCTAAAAAAGGCACAATAGGGGCAGCAAGAGCCTTAGCTACTATCCGGAATCCCAAGGGTGACAGGTGCAGGCCATCTGTGGCAAAGCATCGTGGTCTGTTGACCATGTCATCCCAAGCAGACAGATACTGGATCCCGTTAGAATGACACCAGAAGCTTAGCCAATTGTTGAAGTCAGTCATTTTGTCCTTGTACTGCGGTATCATTCAGGGTGATGGCAGAATGCTACTCAGGGCTAGGGTCATACCTGCCTGGGCTACAAGATCGGAGAGCTCTTCCATGTCTCTTTTCATGTAGTCTAGGGAGCTACGTCTCAGGTCATTCACACCAACATGGACAATGACAGAGTCATATTTGTACTTGTTGTGGAGTGACCTGAGTGTATGGGTTATGTGACGAATCCTGGCACCCGACAGGCAGCTGACAGTAACCTTCTCCTTGTTTAGCCTGGTGAGTGGGACATCAGTGTGCCTGACTAAAGAGTCACCTATGACTAGTGTGTTAGGTACATTGTTTTGCCTTATTGGCACACTGAGTCTGTGGGCTATGTGTCATTTGGGTTGTGTTGAGGGATGGAGGTTGCTTGCTTTTCTGCTTTGGAGGTCTCTGTTGCTTAGACAGATTATTATTGAGAACCTCCGCAAATGTTTTTTTGTTACTATGTGTGGATTTTGGTGGTGTAGATTTAGTGAGACTATGTGATGTGTGTGGTGTGGTGCAAATATTTACCTTCTCTTCATGACTGTCAAGTTCCATCTTGGTTGGAGAGAGCTTTACCTCCAGTTTGGCTTGATAAGTGCAATTCTCACTTGTTGTAGTGTTGGGTGGTAGGAGGAGAGGGTTATCTGTGTACATGAGGCAATTTCTACATTGCCTCAAGATGCCCAAATTCATCAGATAGACAGGAGAGAACACTGGGAGCTGACCCTTGGACATGCCTGAATAAAAAACTATTTTCCTCTAGATAAGTGAGGAAAGTGAGTACAAGATCTATTTTTCTCTAAGCAACTGAGAAAAGTAAGTACAAAAACTGTTTTCCTCTAGGTAATGAGGAAGACTGAGTGCTATAATAATTAGTAGCTTATTTAGTGCTTACAAGTTCTGAACAAATGCTGAGCATGAATAAGCAAATTTAAGTGCTAAAACTAAGAATCTGTATCTGCACTAGATGAGTTACAGGACAGAAACAAGTGCAAAACAAATTTCTATGTATTCGAGCAATTTCATCTTTAGCATGTGTAGGGGAGCCTTTTCTGGAAAATCTCAGAGGGTCAAAATCATTAAACCATCAAAGGCATTTGAGTCTCAGAATTCATGCCATTCAGAAAATATGTGTTAATGCAAAATCTGTAGTTTTTATCAAATGTCTGAGTTTATAAGAGCAATACTTACAAACTGTCTCTATTTCTGAGCCTTTGCTCCACAGTTATTTTGGCTTTGTTCTGAACAATGTTAAGAAGTATGCCCGATGGATATAACTGTACGATAGCAACAGTGCCGGTGCAGTACTGAGAACCATTTTCAACATACATAAATACTAAAAACATAAATGAAAAATAATAATAGATATACAGATGATAGATAAATGAATATTAGAATTCTTTGTGTCAGAAGACATAGAAATTTGTTTTGAAAATCCCAGTAATGAAAACAAAATTTCCCAACAGTCTGATATGTCTCACCTAAAAATCCACTGCATATAAGCCAATAAACAAGTGCAGTTCTGAGAGCGAATTTATGGTAATTTCCCATATGTTGCCAACAAGACTGAAAACCCACCATCTTTGCAACAGTTGTTTCAGTTTCCGTAAACTATAGATATGGTCAACTGTGAGTTTTGAATTGATAGTCTTTTTTCTGACAACAGTCCTCTTATGAGGTGATGCCATTCAAGATTCGAGGTGTCATATTAAAATACATGGTCCAAAAGTAAAAAGATGGCAAGTTAACATCAGCTATTAAAATCCCAGTGAGAAATTTTGTAAAACTTGGAGACTTCTTTCATTGGGCAGGAACCAAACCTAGGTCAGTTGGTTGGAAGGTAGCTATACTCATCACTATACCAGCAATGCTACCTTGAGTCATTTAGTTCTACTAAAAAGTCTATACACTGATTGTCTCATATAAGCATTTATGTAAAAGAACAACAGTTCATTGGAATTATTCCTGAATTAAAATGTGTAGTTATATGTGACTGACAAAGCAGTTTTCTTCTGAATATCTGAGGTTTAGTCAAACGTAAGTCAATTGTTTAAATAGATGAGAACTTTACACCTTCATACCTCACTGTACAAAAACACTTTTAAGTGGACTTCAAAACCCAGAGAAATAGAACAACTAAGTTTGGTTGATTTTGTGGTCAGCTTCAGAAAATTGGAGATGCATTTCTGATGAAAGGAAGAAGATGAGTTGTAAAGTAATAATTAAAAGTGGAGGGGAGGGACAGATAAGTGAGAAAAGTAATATGGTTATGAATTTTCCACACTGATAACCAGTTTATTTTTTTTTCAGTTCTGGACACTGTCTAGATTAATCTGTCATTTTTGTTTTGGATCTGGAACATTAACAAGATTATTAAATCTATAAGTGTGCATATTTTTGAATATATATTATGCTTGTTATTCTGTGCATTTATATGATAGATTTGTTTTGATGTTTCTCAGCTTTATGACTCAGTGCTTAACTACTGTAACTGTACATATTCAGAAGAAGCCTGTTGTCAGCTGTTTAACAGAGCATGCCTGTGCTGTGCAGACTATGACTCAGTGGCAGTGTGGGTTAGGTCAGTCTCTGCAAATGTTATCTTCAGTACATGTTCAGCCCTTTTTTCTTCTTACTGTACAATGACACAGAAGCGGCTGTTCTGAAAACAGAAATTAGCACTTTGTACTCAAGGCTACAGATGAGTTATTAATGTACTGTTTTAAGTTTAAAATGTGCAAAGGACAATATTAATCTATTATTAAGAAACCTAAAAGGAACATGTCTCTTGTATTAGCATCTGCTCTGAATGACTAGAATGGATCCTCTAAATGGTATAATCAATTAACACTGCTTGCCACATGAGACTGTGAGCCTGCATAAACAGGATTCAACATTTTTGATTGTCCTGTGTATCCCATAATAGTCTGAATAGGAAATAAATATGTCAGCACAAAAGTGATCTAAATAAAATGTCGTTTGTTCAAGGTGCAAGCAATGCGGTTTGAAGTCCACCAAACAACTAACTAAACCATATTTAGCAAGGTAAATCAGGCTTTACACTTCTTTATGAGATTAACTATTTAGGTAAAGATCCTGAAGTGTTGGCCTGCATTCAGAAGGCTAATCTGTGGTCAGGCATTCAATAGTATTAAGCAAGTGCAATGTCTGATCTCTGGAGGAGCTACTTGAGTTCGTGTTCATGCTCTGGACACAGGAAGTGCTACAATGTATAGTCCTGTGTCCTTCAGAACAGTGATTGCAGAGAGCTCAGACAGTTCTATTCTTATTTTAATCAGATATTTGTTGTATGATGTAACATCTCAAGTGCAATACATTTCATAAGGTAAATACTGTGCTGCTAGCTGCTTTTCCTGAGAGTAAAAAAAAAAAAAAACACCAGCCATTTATTCACTAATGAACTGGTCATCAAAGAAGAAAAAACAGTCATGAACTACACTGTGTAAACTGGCATCTAACATACTACACAAGTTCAGAGCTGTGCTTCAAATAGAGGGAATGGCAGCATTTACAAGAATTGTGTTTTTTTTTAATTACAGAATATTCTGCTCTTGAGATTAAGTCATTTTGATATGCATGGGTCAGATCCACCCATTCTCTTTTTATCCAGTCAGCAGTTATTGAATTGTACCGTTGAAACAACACATAATTATGTGTAATAACTGCTTCCAGCCGGCACACCCTGTTCCACAGCTGACGACAAGTTCAAGAATCCTTCCTGTTGGACAAAATCACCACTACATCCCTGATGTTATGAAATCATGTTGTTGCTATAACAAGTATACATTAAAACAAGAAGAGAGATTTGTAAACATGATTAATGGTACAGAGTGCAGCAACTGAATTCTTTAATGCTCAAGTTTCACCAGGCAGGCCCCCATAAAGGGCGTATTTGTATAACAATTATTTTGCTTTCAGATAAAACTACAAGTGTGCACAAGTGTACAATTATGGAAAAATAAGCAGCCAAATGACATGGAGCCGAGGCCTTTTATTTTATTCATTTATTGACTTTTTATTATTTACTGCATTCTGATGACCAGATTTTTTTTAACACAGGAAACCAGGGGTAGCAACCGTTCACTTGACAATGGATGGAAGCTTATTTGTGAGCCCATTAAAAAACACATTTTTTAAAATAATTAAATTACACATCAACCATACAGCCTGCACAGTACTTTCTAATTTTAACTGTAATCATTTTAAGAGCTGAAAAGATCTCTGAGCTTGTTTTGAAATGATTATCAGAGACAGTATGTTTACCCATTTTTTTTACACATTGCTGAAATGTTGTATCTTACTTAAAACTGGGTGGCTGTCCTACATAATTAAACTGATGCTACAATGTTGCTTGAAAAAGAGTTACTTTAGAGTTGCATGTAAAATGTCACCCAATTTCTGAAGTCAGAGCTCAACATTTTAATATTAAGTCTTCTATTTATGACAGTGAAGGTACTTGCTTAGCTACTGTCAGGGCTAATTTTCAAAAGCGTGAGACCATAATTTTAAGTCTCAGAATTCTAAAAAAACTAAAGTGCAACATCAGAGAGAAAATAAAGTAGACGTTAAAATTGATTGTAACACCTTAAAAATATTTTTGGTGATTTGTCCTTCTGTACACCAGATGCCAGGTTCTTTTATATATTAACACCAAGATTGCTTTATCTTGAGTTGGGGAAGTACTCTAAAATACTGCAGTCTTGAACATAGTCTGTAGTTCTCATTTACATTTGCAGTCTCACTCTTCAAAATTATTGTCCTTGGAATATGAACAGACACCCTGGTAGATGAATAAGATGTTCAAACCAGTCTTTGATAATTGTAATTTTGAAATAAACTGCAATGCCATAATGCTGTCTTTTGTTCCCAAATTGCTCAAGTACAAATTATATTACTTAAGCAATAATGGAGAACTGCTGAGACTAGCTGAATTGAAATTCCTGTTAGGTTTAGGAGAAGAAGTCTCCTTCTATTATTATCAGAGGTGACGGGTTGCATTATCTGTTATTTCAGAAGATAAAAGGCTAAAAAATTGACCAGGTACAGCATATATCATCACTGTATACTTACATTGCTGACTGTTTTAAGGGATATTAATGATCCATGGATTATTCCTCTGTGTACAATATTCAATGAAATGGAAATCATTGTTTGTAGCTGTAGTAAATAACTATACGTGCATGCTTGTATTGCTCTGTTTCTGATGCTGCCTCTTTTACATTCTCGCATTTAGTCTTCTTACTGTTTTCCTTATGCTACTGTATGTTGGTGTCATACTGTGCTGATGTGACTTGATGGTTTATATTGACAGACTTTGGGATTATTTTGTGGAGCCTTTAATATTTTACAGTAGTCTGTCATGCTTGGCTTGTATACTTGCATGTGCTTGTTGTTATATTTGCTGTGAACGTTTTAATAATCAGTGGTAAATGTCTTCTGAATGTGAAGCTCCAGGAAAGATTGGCTTTATGTACAGGTAATTGAAATCACAAGGATCTTCTGATAGTTAATAGCTATCAATATGTATGAGAACAGAAGGTGCAAGGTAAATGATATTAGGCTTGTTATCAGAAGCTCTCTGACAAATATTGTGGTAGAAATGTTGTCAGACACAGAGGCTGACAATGCATTGCACTTACATAAGAGGAGAGCTAAGTGTCAAATAGTTTACAGATTGAGATGGAGTGGTATTTGTAGAGGAAGAATGATTCCAAGTATATTAAATGATCTTAATCCTTATGACTGGTCTTTATACAGTGGCACACGCATTCAGTGTAGAATGTCTGATGGTAAAGCTGGAGTCAATTTGCTGCAATGAACTATATCTGAGAATTTACGAAATTTCTTAGTGTGTTTTGTGTATTTGGTTGTGGCACTTTCTTACAGAAGGTTACACCATCCCATCAGATATTTTGTACATGACTGTGTGTTTCTAAATATGCAGCTTTCCATTCACTGTGTGTTTAATGCAATCTAAAAAAATGAAGTCTGCATACAACACTAGGTGAGCGAGTATCGTTGAGTTATTTGTGCAGTTCAACTACGGCATGCATCATGTTTTTATACTTTGGCAACATTAACAGTCCTTCTTTTATCAGTTAATATTAGTGGATACTTTTTCCATTTCACTCTGAACATATGAAGATAGTTGCAGAGGCTTTCTATTTGATCTTAGTTTCTCCAAATCATTTAGGTTTCAAATATTATGACGGGAATACACCCCATTCCTAAGTCAACGTACGATTAAAGTTCATGAAATTAGTTTTGTTTCAATCTTTGATGTCAGCCAAAAGTGCTCTTTGCAGCATTCGCAGTGTGCCCAGTAATGATTCCTTCTGCAATTCGTATGGGGTTACATGGATTAGTAACATATCTAAATACAATTGTAAATTTTTTTTATAAGACCCATTGCTGCAACTACTATTGGAACTGTCTGGGTATCTTTCTTCCACGTTGCACTCATTTCTGCCTGCAGATCCTGATATTTTATGACTTTGTGTCCCTCTGTACACAAGACACTGTAGTCAATGGTATAGCAATTTTAATGATTAATGGTACTTTTGTCTTCTTTTCTTGGACCATTATATCCGGTTTTCTGGCATCTATCTTTTGAACTGTTGGTAATGGGTAATCCCATGTGATGTAAATTTCATCATGTTCTATGATGATTTGTGGCTCATGTTTCCAGTGTTTTTTAGCCACTTCAATACCATAATGTTTGCACAATCCCCAGTGCAACAGTCTTGCCTCATTATTATGCCTTTCAGTATACAGTCCTTCTGCCATTAATATGTCACACCCAGCATCGAGGTGTACAACTGTTTCCAATTCGGTTTTACAAAACCTACATTTGTCTGTTTCTCCCACATGTTCAATGGGCTTTGTAAACCAGCATTCATGTAGTCCACTGTCTTGGGCTGCCAATATTAACCTTTCATCTCTTAGTTTGAATTTGTCTCTCCTTAACCAGTCCTGTGTTCATTCCTGATCAACATGAGGTTCTTCCAAAAGTTTTCTATATTTGCAATTATATTTATGCATTTTCCACATTTTTTGCCTTCTCATCTGGTCCTTCACCTTATATTCTTTTTTTTTGTTTTTTTTGGCACATTCAGTTGCTATCTGATTTTTATCTACTTCTGGTTTGATTTCCATTCCTGCTTGACACCGATATGCTTCTGCTAAATTAAGTAGAGAAGTCATCTTAGATTTATTCTCTTCATGTTTCAAGACTTTTACTACATTTGGGTCTTGTAAGGTCAGCAAATATGAGTGGAGTACCACAATTGCAGATCTATACATGTAATCAATTTCAAGGAGACCTATCCTTCCTTTGGAACAGGGAATGCATAATCTTGGTGTACAATGAATTTTATAAATCATTTGGTGAGCATGAAGCATCCTTCTTGTTTTCCTATCTAATCTATCCAACATGTTTTGAGGCCAGTCAGTCACTCCAAAACTGTAAGTTAAAATAGGAAGAGCAAATGGGTTTATAGCTTGGATTTTGTTCCTAGATGTCAACAGTGTTTTTAGAATTAATTTAAGTCTTCTAAAGTATTCTTTACTAAGTCTTATTCACATCTGTTCATGTTTTATTGTTGATCCTTCATCAGTTTACAAATATTTATAAATGCCCTTAAGTTATTTTATATCACATTCTTGTCCCAAACTGATGTTTTCCTTGTGCTGCAGTTTTCCTGCTTTAAAGGTTGTTTTTGCACATTTATCAAGACCAAATGACATTCTTATATCATCTGAAAAAATTCTGACAACCTGCAGCTGTGCTTTCAGTTCTTCATCTGATGAGCTATACAGTTTTAAATCATTGACAAAGAAAAGATGAGAAGTCTTTACACTTTGTTGTTTTTTAGCAGACAAATTGTAGCCATGGCCTAAGTTGTTAAGTAAAATGGCAAGGCAGAACAGCAATGGGATAGAGAGTCACCCTGGAATATCCCCCCTATGAATTTTTATCCCTGAGATAATAATCTGTCTTTTATCATGGCTTAATTGCAAAGTGGTCTGCTACTGTTTCATGGTCACTGTAATGTAGTTGATCAGTGCAGAGTGTATCTTATACATGTTTAAGCACTTTTTTATCCATGAATGTGGGATACTACCAAATGCTTTTTATAGTCAATCCATGCCATACTTAAATTATTCCTCTTTTTACAGTTCTCCAGTATGACTTTATTTAACAACAAATGATCCTTTGTTCCACATGACTTTCTTTTATTGCCCTTTTTCTCTATTGCCATAATTGAGTTTTCTTCTAAATGACTATAAATTCTGTCGGCATTAATTCCCACGTATAGTTTATACGTCATCGGAAGGCAACTTATTGGTCTATCATTTTTAGGGTAGCTTGCAGGTTCACTCTTAAGAAGGAGCATTGTTTTGCCTATTGTTAGCCAGTTTGGTGTCTGTTTGGGGTGCGTGTATAAATAGTTCTTACTCATGGCTAAATCCTTGTGCAAAGATGTTAATACTTTTTACCAAAAGTTAGGTACTGCATCTGGGCCTGGGGTTTTCCAATTAGAGGCTTTTGTTAACTTTATCTCAATCTCTCTGGCTGTTACTTCATCCCATTTCATATCCTGTACCTTTAAAATTTTTATTCTTTCTTTTACTTCTTCTATCCATTTAGCATCTTTGTTATGTTCCACGGGATTTTCATAGATACTTCTCCAAAATGTAACCATTTCTTCTTTTTTTGGTGGTCTTTCAATTCCTTATATTTTATTTCCCAATTTTCTGTAAAACTTTTTTGGGTCATCAATAAATTGCTTATTTTGTACTTTTCCTTTATATTTATCTGTGCATTGCTTTAATCACATCTATCTTTCTCAGTATTTTTGTTGGTCTATTTCCTCTTCTATAGTCTTCTAAGAGTGATGCTTCTTGAATTAATTGCTTTATAGTTTTCTCTGTTCGATACTTCCATGATGGTATTCAATTTCTCCCCTTCCTTTCCCTCACTACCTTGTGTTCTTGTGGTATAACTTTATCAGTTATTAATTTAGCAGCACAGTAATATATCCTATTTACTTCTGTTATATCACATGGATCTTTATGGACAGTTCTAATTACTGCATTCATTTGTTTTATCAGACTTCTGACTTTGTGGGTTTTATTAACCTTCTGCAGTCTATTTCTCTCATTGATCTTAATATATCTATCCATGTATATTAAATCAAGCAACTCTTCACTTAGCTCATTTTCTTCCACACTGAGGGCACATCCCTTGTTTTCCATTTCCTGTGGGCATTCTATAGAAAGTTCTATAGCATCTTCCTGTGGTACCTTCTCTTCAATTTCTTCCTGTGACATCTGTTGCTCTGTCATAATGGAACTAATTCGACTATCACCCCTCAACACAGACTGCATCAGCGTTTCCACAGTTTCCTGTTCCTTTCCTTGCTGTCAAGCTTCAAGTGAATGTTTATACTGATTTCCTGTGGAAGCCTCCAAAATATGTTGATGTGGCACCTGACCAATTGCTTTCTGTTCCATTGGTATCCCATTAATTTGGATATCCTTTACTCTATTCTGTTGTGGTGCTTTCTGCATTTGATTTTCTACACTGAATCTGCCAATTTGCAGGTTTTCCATAACCCCAGTTTCTATTTCTTTAACTTCTCCATTACTAATCTCCTTTTCTACTTTTCCTCATTGTCTTCTTATTTTTTGTATTTCAAAGTTTTCCATGTCTGGATTCTTTTGCTTGTATTTCTCTTCAAATATCTTTGGTGCTGCTGTTTTTGTATTGGTTAGTTTTGCTTTCTCTTTTGCATAAATATTACACCGTATTAAATCTATTTTTCTTTCCCATGTCCATATTTCCTCTTCATATGTTTCCTTATCTTCCTGGTTCTCCTTACTTTGGGGACTCACTCCATCATGCTGTGATATAACCTGTAATAGACCTTCTATGCCAAATCCTTCACTTCGCAGGCACTCCATAACTTCAACTTCTGTTTTTTTAACTTCTACTTTCTTAATCTTCTTTTCTACATTCTCTCTTTATGATTTTTTTTTTATTGTAAAATTTTCCATATCTAGATGCTTTTGACTATATTTCTCTTTGAATATGTTTGGTGTTGCCTTTTTTTATATTGATTAATTTGGCTTTTTCCTTTGCATAAATATTGCACCATATAATTTACAAACATGTAGATAATGATGGACTCATGGCCTTAGTTATACTTAAGTTTAACAATAGAATTTGGACCATACTGGTTCCCTGGTATGGGGGTTGGACTAGCTAAGAAACACTTAGACTATATTACAGCTACTTCTAAAGGTAATATTATACTAGGAGGTGATTTTAACTGTATCACAGCTATTAAAGAAACTACCAATAGAAAATCTCCTAGACTATCATCCTCAACCAAATGGTTAAAAAACTGGACAGAAATGTTTAAATTAAAATACACCTTTAATGCTTTGGGACCAAATTCTTTACTATTCTCACACCAAGACTATAAACATGGTACCCAAACTAGAATAGATAAAATTTATTTCTCACAAGATCTTTATTCTAAAATCTTGAATTTTTCAATACAAACTTGCCCCTTTTCAGATCATAATCCCCTGTTGTTAACAATACACTTGGAATTCAGTCAATTAGTTATTACATCAAGGATTCCTTCATATATCACAAAAAGTAAAGATTTTAAATCTTGGATAACTTCTGAACTTCAGCTTTTCTCAGAGATTAATTATAAACCTGAAGCAAACACAATTATGGTTTGGGATTCTCTTAAGGCCTGTCGATATGGTAAAACCATTAGCTGGTACAAAAATAAAATTAAAAAATGGGACTCAGAGTGACAGCATCTCCAAAATCAATTATTATCTCTTAAATCTAATAAGAACTTAATTGCTACAGATAATAATAAGAAAATAGAAGAAGAAAATAAGAAATACAATGAAATATCGCATAAAACTAATTTAGCTATGGAAAAACTGAAACTAAATTCTTATGCTACCTCTCCTAAGCATCTTCATAACTTATCTATAAAAGTTAAGATACAATCAAAAACTAATAACATTGATAGTATCTTTCATGTAGGGAAAAGGGAAAAAGTCTAAGACATAGGGGGCATTCTGGAGGCTTTTAATTATCATTATGCAGAACATCATAAAGATAAAATAAATACAAATGAATGTGAGAAGTTAGATAATATAGTTCCCAACATAACAAGAACTCCTGAGGAATTTAAGTTAGATCTACAAAAACCTATTTCTCAAAAGGAAATTATAGATGGTATTAAAGGAAGTAAGTCTAATAAAGCACCTGGAATAGATGGCTTAATTATCGAAATTTATAGATTGCTCCCTTCTTCTATAATCCCAGTTTCTATTTCTTTAACTTCTCCATTACTAATCTCCTTTTCTACTTTTCCTCATTGTCTTCTTATTTTTTGTATTTCAAAGTTTTCCATGTCTGGATTCTTTTGCTTGTATTTCTCTTCAAATATCTTTGGTGCTGCTGTTTTTGTATTGGTTAGTTTTGCTTTCTCTTTTGCATAAATATTACACCGTATTAAATCTATTTTTCTTTCCCATGTCCATATTTCCTCTTCATATGTTTCCTTATCTTCCTGGTTCTCCTTACTTTGGGGACTCACTCCATCATGCTGTGATATAACCTGTAATAGACCTTCTATGCCAAATCCTTCACTTCGCAGGCACTCCATAACTTCAACTTCTGTTTTTTTAACTTCTACTTTCTTAATCTTCTTTTCTACATTCTCTCTTTATGATTTTTTTATTGTAAAATTTTCCATATCTAGATGCTTTTGACTATATTTCTCTTTGAATATGTTTGGTGTTGCCTTTTTATATTGATTAATTTGGCTTTTTCCTTTGCATAAATATTGCACCATATAATTTACAAACATGTAGATAATGATGGACTCATGGCCTTAGTTATACTTAAGTTTAACAATAGAATTTGGACCATACTGGTTCCCTGGTATGGGGGTTGGACTAGCTAAGAAACACTTAGACTATATTACAGCTACTTCTAAAGGTAATATTATACTAGGAGGTGATTTTAACTGTATCACAGCTATTAAAGAAACTACCAATAGGAAATCTCCTAGACTATCATCCTCAACCAAATGGTTAAAAAACTGGACAGAAATATTTAAATTAAAATACACCTTTAATGCTTTGGGACCAAATTCTTTACTATTCTCACACCAAGACTATAAACATGGTACCCAAACTAGAATAGATAAAATTTATTTCTCACAAGATCTTTATTCTAAAATCTTGAATTTTTCAATACAAACTTGCCCCTTTTCAGATCATAATCCCCTGTTGTTAACAATACACTTGGAATTCAGTCAATTAGTTATTACATCAAGGATTCCTTCATATATCACAAAAGTAAAGATTTTAAATCTTGGATAACTTCTGAACTTCAGCTTTTCTCAGAGATTAATTATAAACCTGAAGCAAACACAATTATGGTTTGGGATTCTCTTAAGGCCTGTCGATATGGTAAAACCATTAGCTGGTACAAAAATAAAATTAAAAAATGGGACTCAGAGTGACAGCATCTCCAAAATCAATTATTATCTCTTAAATCTAATAAGAACTTAATTGCTACAGATAATAATAAGAAAATAGAAGAAGAAAATAAGAAATACAATGAAATATCGCATAAAACTAATTTAGCTATGGAAAAACTGAAACTAAATTCTTATGCTACCTCTCCTAAGCATCTTCATAACTTATCTATAAAAGTTAAGATACAATCAAAAACTAATAACATTGATAGTATCTTTCATGTAGGGAAAAGGGAAAAAGTCTAAGACATAGGGGGCATTCTGGAGGCTTTTAATTATCATTATGCAGAACATCATAAAGATAAAATAAATACAAATGAATGTGAGAAGTTAGATAATATAGTTCCCAACATAACAAGAACTCCTGAGGAATTTAAGTTAGATCTACAAAAACCTATTTCTCAAAAGGAAATTATAGATGGTATTAAAGGAAGTAAGTCTAATAAAGCACCTGGAATAGATGGCTTAATTATCGAAATTTATAGATTGCTCCCTTCTTCTATAATCTCTCTTCTACATAAAGCCTTTCTTGAAGTTCAAACATTAGCAAATATTCCTCCTTCTTTGAGATATTCTGTAATCTCCCCTATATTAAAAGAGAATAATGACCCTAACCATTGCAACCCATATAGACCTATTTCTATGTTGAATAATGATTATAAACTATTTATGTCAATTATGGTCAATAGATTGAAAATACCCGTATCTAAAATAATAAATGAAGACCAAACTAGTTTCATACATAACAGGTATGCACAGGATAATATTAAAATAGTATTAACACTGATAGATTACCTCAATAGAGGAAACCATGAAGCATTGATAATAGGTCTAGATATTCAAAAGGCCTTTGACTCCTTAAATTGGGGTTATTTATTTAAAGTCTAACTGTTATTTGATTTCCCCCTTTTTTATAACAATGATAAAGAAAATCTATGAAAATAATCTAGCATATGTCAAATTAGGTCCCTTTACTTCCAAAGCAATCCAAATCACTAGAGGTACCAGACAAGGATGTCCCATGTCCCCTATCCTACTTGCTGTGGCCATAGAAATACTTGCCATTTTAATATGTAATAACACAAAGATAAGAGGTATAAATATATACGACCAATATATATCTAAAATAATGACATTTGCTGATGATGTCTTACTTACCTTACCCAACTCTAAGGAAGTGTTAGGTGAAGTGGATATAGTAGCAACAAATTTCCAAAAAATCTCAGGACTCTCCTTCAACAAATCTAAATCAAAATATTTATTATTAAATAAAAAAAGAACACACAGGTTCCAGTTAATCATATTATTGGAAACCAAGTTTCAATTCTAGACTATTTAGGAATAGTCCTAGGTAAGAATATAGAGGAAACCTTACAGCTTAACTATGCTAAAGCCATAGACTTAATCAAGACATTAATAAGCAAATGGAATAATTTGTTTATAACATTTGATGACTGGTTACAACTGATAAAAATGGTTTTGTTACCTAAAATATTATATATAGCACAAACCCTTATAATTCTACCAGGAAGGAAAATCCTTAAAGAAATCACTTCAACTCTGATGAAATTCCTATGGTACCCCAAAAGAAACAGAGTGGCATATTCTCATCATATCAGACAATGGAAACAAGGGGGGGGGGTTAAAATTCCCAGAGATTGAAACTTGTATAAAGGCATATATAATTAAAATAGTGATGAAATGGATACATCCTAGATACTCTTCCAATTGGAAACAGTTACACTCTATTATACTAATGAATGAAAATTATTTATCAAAAAATGCTTTGGTAACTGACAAAGATAAGATATGGCACTATTTAAGTTTAAATTTACAGTATAGTACAACAAAATTAGCTAAACTAACACTAGTAAACAATAGCTTTGATGTGTTTGGAAAATTCATTAACACAAATCTAGATATAAAACTGCGGCATAGATTTTAATACCATTTACTATTACAAGGGATTTCCCTGATAAAACACATAGAGAGATTTTTGGTTTATGGGAAAACAGTAACCTATTTTGTTGGTTGCAATGTATTGAAAGCCAACAAGCTTTGAACGCACAAAGTATATTGTCAACCTATGGCCTATCCCCTAATGACTGGTTGGTTCTTCAGAGTGTCACAGCATACACTAAGGATCTATGTATAATAATACATAACCTATCCTTCAAAACCATACCAAAAATTATAAACTGGATTTTTGGAATTCTATATAATAATATCAATGTTAAGAATGAATTATCATATCTATATAACACTTTAATTGTCTGTAAGACAGCTCCTAAAGAGTCTTACTGGCAATACCTAACTAAAGGGTTTCAAGTATCATTATCAATGGATAAAATAAACATTTTATTTTCAGTTAAACTAACTTCTTATTCACAATTCTGGAGGATGTTTCATTGGAAATTTCTACACAGATCCTTTTTGACACCTGAGAAACTCTCAAAATGAACCCTTCAAACAGCAAGTTGTGTTGGAGGTGTCATCTGTCCACTAATGTTGACTAGTCTCATGTTTTTTATGACTGTACTAATATTAAACCATATTGGAATGAGTTTAACAAATTTCTTCAAGCTATCTATACTGATATATTTGTTTTGACAAAGTCTTTAATTTTATTGAATGTTGTTAAGAGTAATAATATGAAGAAAGATGACCTGTATTTGTTGTGGACAATATTAGCAATAGCAAGAGTAGTGACTGTGTTAACACATGACCTTATTTTTCAGAAAGGTGTGAACAGTTAACAACTAAAGGTTAATAAAATCGATTGGAGAATACTAGCAGGGTTACCCTCACCTACTAAGTAGGATGTGCAACATCGTGAAAAGAAATTGGCCCATCCTATTGATGGACCCAGAGGTGTATAAGGCACTGGGCACACAACCCCCACTTCACTTTCAAGAATCGCAAGTCCTTGAAACGCAGATTATGTTATAAACAAACCCAGGTCCCTTTTCCTGTTTCAGAATGTAAGGGCACATTTGCATGTAGATACTGTAGAATCTGTAAATATGTATGGTCTTCAAGTGTTATAATGTACCCCAGAACATTGTGTCAACTGGAATTTTCTTTTTATGCTGATTGTCTGACTAAGAATATTGTCTACCTGGCAAAATGCTGCTCCTGTGACTGCTTCTATACTGGAAAGAGTAACAGAACTTTAAAAGAAAGGGTGATGGAACATTTAAATGACATTCATAATTTAAAATTGACTAATGCATTAAGCTAAACATGTACAAGAAGTAGGTGATTCACATTGTTTTAAGTTTTTGGTTTTACAAATTGTTTATGCAAGTGCAAGGGAGGGTGATTTGACAAATAACACTGAATATGCAGAATTAGGATGGATTATTGACTTTAGAGATAACATGCCCCCAGGTTTAAACAGTGCTGTTTCTTTAAAATCAGCAATGAAGAAGAAAAGCTTACTGTACTAATTATCTAATAGGTTTTATCTACGATTTGCTAAGTCCTGTATTTAAGACTTGTATCCTTTTGTTTGCAGTATGGTTTGAAGAAGCTGATGACCACAAAAGTGTTTACCATTTTTTGTTTTAATAAAGAGTTTTGTATCCCTCGGCCACTGGATATCTTCTTGTTACATAACTTACTTTGGACTTAATTCAGGTTCCATATACATTTTTTGGATACATATATATCCATGTCGCCTTGGTGAGATTTTGTGAAAACAGGGTCCACCTTGCAAAGGTACTCACCAAGACTTGAGGATGAATTCAATTTCAGCACTACACCTCTCCTTTGCTTGCTGACTTTTCATCTCTTCATTCGGACCCCCTGTCTCCATTCATACCCCTGACTCTACTGTATATGGAACTTGATATTTAGTTTAGCACACATATTTGTCAGTTAATGACATTTGCTTTTCTTCCTCCCTCAAATATTACCCCTGTATTTGTTGAGTTATGGTCAGTGTTTCTACCTGCTGGCTTGCCCTTAATCACCTATTTTGATTAATACCATGTCCTGTGTAGATTATGCAAAATCATTATGAAAAGTATAACCCTACTTTGCCTCCCTCCTGTCTCCCCCCCCCCCCCATTATTCTGACCCATATTAGACATTCACATAGCTGGTCTGCCTAGAACTCAAGCCTTGTTGAAGGGTGGTAGAGGTGCTTTAAGTGCCTTTTAAGACACTGTGCAGTGGAGTTGTGTGCTATTATGTATAGTTCAGTGAAACAGCAGGCATTAGTAGATGGTGTGCATTTACATCTCTCTTCTGAGATACCATTTCTCCATCTCACTAGGATTATCGAGTGAGGGAATCATGTTATGTTGTGGATCATTGCCATGACTACCTGACACAGGAAGTTTTGCATTTTATTGCAATCATTACTTCTTTGGGATATTACCTTTCTACATTGAGCATGTCTATTCTACCATGTTTGTGTGCATAATAATTTTTTATCCATTTTCAATTATCTGTGCTTTTGCAGTCTGTGACATTATTTTATTCTGCTGGCAATGAAATGGCCTAACTATTTGTGCTGTGATGAAAGCACTTTGTGATTATTTATAATATACCCAATTTACCTGAGTGGACTGTGATAAGAGAAAGTACGATTTCTCTTGGCCTATAAATACAGTATCTATAATGCACTTTTTTGTGGACTCTGTGCTCACAAAATAGACAAATGTGTTACTGGTTTACTAATGGCCTAAATGATGTACATAATAGTTAAGCTATCTGGTAGACTCTCCTCAGGGCAATTCCTAATATCCTCTTAAGAACAGATAAACATTTTGCCGTACTGCTTTCCCTTATTCATTTGAAACAGAATTAGTTTGATGTTTCATTTTAGCTTCTTTTCTTTTTTTTAATGAGTTTTTTTTTCTACAAAATAGATAAAGAAATTCATAGCATGGTCAACTAATTAGCAATAAAAAAGAGGAATTATGAAAAATGGCAGCAAAACAGAAGGATACCAGAATGCTGATAAGCATTCTTCCCTGTTAAAAGTTATTATCTCCATTCCCCCAATGTAGGGGGCTGCACCCATGCCACACTGTTGCTACACACACACACACACACACACACACACACACTTTAATAACATGGGAACTAGCCACATATATAATGTCAAAGAAAATAAGCATTGTAGCTGTTGGTCTCTGTTAGGCTGTATAGGACCGATTGAATGGGATTGATACATATACTCAGAGGAAATACTGGGAGGTTTTTGTTAAGATTTGATAAACATTGGTGATAACAGCAATTAGGATATGCAAATATTTTGTCGGGACACTGCAAGTGAGTGAAGCAATAGAACCAGTGAGTCACATACCTCAGAAGGCCAATCAGCTGTTAGTGTTGTGAACAATAAGCAATCAGCTAAAACATGTACAGAGCTGATGGCCAAGTATAAATCCAATTAAAAAAGGAAATGTTTGTATTTGTCAATGATAGCATGGCCAGTGATGTTAAAGTTGCATTGCACAAATAGAACGTACAAAGAAATGGCATTTTTAATATATAGAAAACAAGAAATCTTCTGTGAATGCAAAAAAATCTTCCAGTTATTAACGAAAGAGTTTGATGAAGGATCTCTTAAGAGTGGACATATGCACTTATCAGGTAGGATATGATTTTATATAATTTGTTATAACTGTAATTTTCAGTATAAGATTATCCATATCAGTGTTAGCTCTCCTATTGGTATGCACCAAACATAGGCATACAAATAGGACTTAATAGGACCCCTACTTCTGGATTAGGTAGAATTAGTCTCTAAAAAAAAAGTATAGAAATTATAATGATGCTTCTTGAAGCCTTCTATGTAGCTCATGGTATCCAACACTGATTTTTTTTTTTTTTTTTTTTTAGCAAGTATTAAATATATCTTTTCAAGTGTGTTCAGGTGGCTTGTTTGAAGGTTGCAAAAAGAAATCATTTTATTCAACAGTGAATCAAACCAGTGAGATAGAAAACATTACAATAGACTTAAAGAAGGAACAAAGTTGCCAGTTAGAATTAGATCCCAATATCGTTTTACTTTTTTTTTGATGAATATATAGAGGCCACTCTTTAAATTGTTGTCTACTATATTTACTAGATATTTACATATTTAATGTCTATACTATGTTTTGTGATTTTGCCAATTTCTAAGCATAATATATATGCTTTTTGTCAAGTCTCATGATGCTAAATGTATTGACATTAAAGTAAATGTCATTACTAGTTAACCAGGTATATATATATATTTGCAGTTATTGTGAAGAATCTGAACATCTTTTATTGATGTAATTATGTTACACAATTTACAGCCAGCAGGATATTTGGTCATCCAAAGCATATTTGCCAGTTTTATTTCAATGGAGTATATTCTATAAACAAGTCTTTGGAACACCACCTGAAGCTCTAGTGTGATACAACAATAACAAAACCTATACTGACTCATTGTGTCCTATTCCTATTCTATTAGTTAATGTTTAATGATGGAATTATATATGGATTGACATTTAATGATTTTTATAATTTATTCCAGTAGAGTGAAGAGTGCCAGATGCCTTAGCAGTTTAAAAATATGTACCATGCACTGCCACTTTTTCAAGTGTTGCAGTTTCCTTTCAAATAATTCGGCAATATTTAGAAGGCAAGATCTCTTAGTAACAAACCCATATTATTCTACGTCTAATAGAAGTATGCCCCCTGCATCATTCTGGGTAGGCTCCGCTATGTCTTCCTCCATTATTCACATAGGCTACTGAACAGGCTGGTGGATTTAATATCGTTTAACCCTGCCATGACTCTCTCTATATAAAAATGGTAGAAAATGGACATGCCCATATGGTATTATGTTTAACATTTTGTTAGATGTTTCCATGTTACTGAATAGCAAAATGTCAGGTGTGTTGTCTGATCCCATTAAACTTGATTTTTTTGTACTTTATTAGTGGCAGCATTGGTGTATGTGTCATTTTAAAGGGATTTTTTATTTAAAATTGTATAGCATTCTGACATTTATTTTTGTTTATTTTGAAGTATGTCCAAATTGACTGCATGAAAATTCACTATTTCCTGTCAATGGATAGCAAATGAGCTGCTCTGTGATTAATAACTTTGGGTGTTTGATGAAAGCAGCAGTCACACTTTCATGGTGATGAATCAATGATTCTGGCTTCTTAGCATAAGATTACATTGGGGTCATATTTTAGGGTTGTTTATGTGCAACTTGAATTATATCATCTCAAATCAACCCTTTTTCAGTATAGTGGTATGTTTAAAATACATTACAGAATGTTACAATTTAGGCCTATTGCTCTGCAAACAGTTTTAAGTTACATTTAGCCTTACACTCAACAGTGCATATAGTTCTTCAAATATCTGTAATTTTCTTCCATTTTGTGCTTTTCCTGTTAGCTTTAATGAGGTATTACATTGCAAAAACATTAAAATAAACATTTCCAAGCTTTTCAGAAATCTAAAGCAAATAAATTATACATTGCATTTATATATTTGAGAACATTATGAGGATTTCATCAATGCATGAAACATATCTAAATGATGCAATGGAACTCTTTAAAGTAATCCTCCGGATTTACTATTCTTCCATGCAGGACTAGCTTAGTCCTGCATGGAAGCAGCCATTTAGGAGCAGGACGTCAGTGCTCCATGAATATTAATGAAGGCATGCTGCCTGAGCTCCTAATCTTACATGGAGCGTGTAAGAGTGCAATGGGCGTGAGAGCAGAGCTTTCAGAATATACACGCCCCTGCAATGAAGAACAGCAGAAAGGTCAATGAAATGAGCGAGACCGCTCATAGGTGTCTGCATATCCCCAGCAACATTCCCCCACATGTACAACAGCAATAGTAAATACAAATAAAATAAACAAACCCTTTTTATTTTATTAAGAAACTGATTGAAGCTAACTGTAGCTGAGCAGGTGTGCCCATCACTTAGCTACGGTTAATGCAGCTTAAATGGCTGAAGAGGATAACAAGGAAGATATATGCAACTGAAGCAGTATAGCAATAGTGTAGTGGGCAGAGCATTCGCCTTACAAGCAGGCATTCCTGGTTCGAGTCCCAATGCAGCACTTTCCATGTGAAATCAGTTTATTAATTGTGAACTGGAGTACTGCATTAAATGCACATGTGAAGTGTCAGTGTCATAATGTTGCAGAGTCCTCAGATAAGCACATGTGCCCCATACAGTATATGTACACAGGAATCATGGATACAAATGGAAGGTAAAATGTGTAATGAATGACAAATAATACAGCTTCCAAATCCCCCACCTTCCCAAGAACCATTAGATATTACTGTCTAAATCAGTGCAATTGTAAGTGGGAGTAAGCAGTAGTAAGCATATTTAAGCACTAGTAAGTGAGTTTAAGCTCGTTTGTGTGGGGCTAAGCAATGCGTACACAGGAAGCTAACTCTCTGTAAGCATATTTAACCGGAGGTTAGCAGTGCTTCCTCTTGCCAAACCCGCACAAACCTGCTTACAACTGCTCAAAAGTGCCTTAATCACTCTGTATCCAATGGCCCTTGTTCTGCCCATCAACAAAATGAATAGCCTTTGCAGGTTTTGAACCCAGAACCCTATACACTATAGTCACAGTAGTTAACCACCAAACCATCATAGCAGTACAGAAGAATGAGGTATCACCAAACAAGTCCTCACTATAGTAAAATCAAACAGAACCTGTGAAAGGAATCAGTATACAGTCATATGTTCAATAACCCACTACATAACATAAATATGTGAACTGGAGTACATCAGTAAGCCCAGATGTGAGGTGTAATTGTAATAGAGTGTTGAAGTTGCCAATAAAACACAAGGACCCCATAAAGTGTACGTACACATAAATCATAGATACCAGGCATATATATAAGATGTAATGAATAATAAATCAATACCAAAAAGAAAGTATAATACAAAGTCTGATGTAAGTAATGCTAAGCATTACACAGGCCAGCTTAGGAGGTGTAAGCAATGTATATGCCAGCTAACTCAATGTGCCCAGTGGTATACCCCTTTAAACAATGCCAACCTTAGGTAAGCAGGTTTGCCCATAGCCTAGCCTTTTCAAAACCAGCCAATCATGGAAAAGTGCAGGAAATCAGTCCTACTTAAACCCAACAGGCAGGAATACATCTCATAACTGGTTGTAGCTTCCCCTTGCAGGACAATGGCAGTAAGGGGAGAAGGTGTGTGCTTCCGGGTGCAGCACTGGTGCATCCAGGACTCCTTATCAAAGACCATGAGCAGAGACTGCTGCAGGGCTAGTACCAGGGTTCCCAATATAAGGCAGAAACCTGGGACCATCTCGCCCATGACCTCACCAGTGCCACTAGCATACCCCAAACTGGTGAGCGGGTCAAACATCACTATGCCGACCTGAAGCAGCATAAGGGGGACCTCTTAGAGCTCTGGATCCAAGAGGCTAGAACGGCAGGGGCTGTCCCAGCTGTGTGTAAATATCACTCCACTATGTGTGTAATAATTGCCACCTCATGTATATCATGGATAGGTATGGCTAAATATTCCTCTTATGTCCTCCACAGCTGCTAGTGAGTGGGCCGTGAACCAGGAGGCACATGGAAGTTGCCTGGAGAGGTTGTGATGTGAGGCAGGTCAGTAATACTCCTACATGTACTATCATAGGAAATAAATCTAAACGTATTAGTAAATTAATTGCCTGTATATAACCTGTATTTTTAAGTCAAGTACTGCATACTCCAGAGAATATGGCAGGAAGAGTCTCATATAGATTGTATATAAATAAAAGCATAATAGCCTGACAATAAAGGTCTAACTGCTGGACTGCATGTGTATACTCTGGTATCATATGGTAATGTAGATTTGCAGTCAGGTAATAGTACTGTTGTATTAAGCACTGTTACCCACACTGTGCACCATAAATAGAATGTGTAGGGATGCCTGTATATGACTGGTGTAATCCCCAGAGGCCATTTAGTACAACTGAGAGACACACAGACAGAAAACAGGGAAAAGGCAAACAACAAAACCTGAATAGCACATGCAACTGAGAAGTGAACTGTTACATTTTTAGCACACACAGCCATGGTTCAAATCCTGGCAGTGGTAGTAGTCTGCATACAGAATCATACCCCACAACTGTACAGATATGTCCAGAATGTCCAGTAAAGTGGCCCATATCTGTTGCCTGTCAACCTGTCCCCCTGGAAAATCAGTGGGATGATCCCAGGCATATAGGCAACAAACAGGAAATACAACTGATTGACACAAATCTAAGAGAACAAAGCTGCCACACTAGCAACTCCCCAAAACCTTATGAGAGTAAGAAGCCACTTATGTCCCATTTATACCCCCATGTTGTCAAGCTGTGGCCACAGTGTGTACAGTAACAGAGTGAGATATATGTACATAATAGTAATGTGGAATCTGGTACTATGTCTGGCAACATTCAGGTAGTGCTAACAAACATTTCTCCCGCAGGTCTGTCAGATACCAACACTCTGCCCAGAAATATAAGAATGATACCCTGTACTGGTGCTGTTTACTTTGGTATTGTATGGCATTGTGACTGATGTACTTGCTCTGAATAATAAGGTATTACTAACCACTGTTGCCCACACTGTCCTACAAAATATAACTGTCTAGGGAATCCTGTATAAGAGTGTTGTAATACAAGGTCAGAATGCAAAATCACAGGAGAATTATAAGACAGAAAGCAGATAGGAAATTTACAGCAATATCTAAATAGCACACACAACTCTGATAGACAGTGTTTAGGTTGTAGCAGACACAGCCATGGTATGAATCCTGGGAGTGGAAGTAGGCTGCATACAGAATCATACCCCACAATTGTACAGATAAGACCAGAATGTCCAGTATATGGGTCAATATCTGCTGCCTGCCAACCTGTCCCCCAGGGAACTCTGTGGGTTGATCCCAGATGTTTAGGCAGCAAAGAGGGAATACAACTGATTGTCACACATCTATGAAAACAAACCTGTCTCTCTAGCAACTCCCGAAACTGTTATGAGAATAATAAGCCAAGTATGTCCTATCTACACCCCCATGTTGTCAAGCTGTGACCAGAGTGTGTACAGTAACAGAGTGAGATGTATGTGCATAATACTAATTTGTAATCTGGAACTTTTTGTGTGGCAACATTCAGGTAGTGCTAACAAAAATTGCTCCCACAGGTACATCGGATATGAACACTGTGCCGAGGAATAAAACCTTGATACCCTGTACTGGTACTGTTTACACTGGTATTGAATGGAATTGTGAGTGTTGCAGTTGCTCGGAATAATAAAGTGCCACTGATCACTGTCACCCACACTGTGCTACATAATATAACTGTGTAGGAAAGCATGTATATGTGTGTGGAAAGTCACTAAAGGTTGAAGAGGGCAATAGTCTAGATATGTCTCGGTACACCTGCATGTGGTCAAGACATGGCCAGAGTCTGTGCAGAAAAAGATTGACAGCTATGTGCACAACATCAACCTGGAATCTGAGAGTATGTGTAGAAAGCATTAGTTAGTGTTAACAAACATTTCCTCCACAGGTATACCAGGTAAGAGGTGTATACCGCAGGTAGAAACAGTTCATGTATAACGATGACGACAGTCACATCACTGTCCAAACTAAGGCTATAGGGTAGTGTAGTAATACTTGTAAGGTACAGATAACAGCACTGACTAGGAAAGCAATGTGGACTACAGATATATACTAGTTGCTAAGTGACATCTTTCTCTCCTCCCCACCATATCTCCAACAATAAACTACATACCCACCTCAACCAGTATGTAATGACTCTACTGTTCTGATTATATCCTATTTGTTGATAAATATTTAAATTTGTTTCTATGCATGTGCTATATTGAATTATTCCAACATTGGTGGCATAGTGCCATCAATGTACCTGCATACTTTTGTTATTACAACTGTGGTCCCATATATGCATGTGTTCCATTTGCTATGCAACTGTTCTGTATCTGGTGTCTGGGTTATTGGGAATATCTATGTATGCTGTTATACCTAACCCTGGAATGTGTTGACTATTACTAACCCACATATGATGATAAAATCTAAACATTACAGCACATTTGGGAAGGCCAGTCCCAGCAGACCCACCTGTCCCACCTCAGCTGACCGTGGCACCGGGCACCAGCATGTCTGGGGCCCAACCTGGGACCTTCTCGTCCGTTGGCCCTGCACCACCTAGAGATGGAACCACCTCAGGGGATGGGATTTGTCCCCTCCCAGGCGCTGCCAGGAACCTGTCACCCACCGCCAGGTCTGGGCCGTGGTGCATAGCAAGCTCCGCAGGGAGGCTGGAGCTCTGTTATGCCAGCTCAAGGGCCATGTGTTGCAACTAGAGGGTTGGCCTGGCTCTGCAAGTCAGCTCCCAGCACAGCTACCTTCGGGGCTGTGAAGGTGCAGTGGTGACTGCCCATGGCTGGGGACCTCAGTTCCACTGTTTCCACTAGGGGGCTCAAGGGCTTCTGATTTTCCAACACCCCTCCCCATCAAGATGTCTACCTCCCACATGTGTCATATACTGCCCCTGTATGTGTCTTGTTTGTCTTGTCTGTTAACCTACCCAACCTACCTCCCCAACTATACCTACTATCCCTCCCCAACATCCCACTCTCACCTGAAAAAAAGGGCAATCTGTTCCCCAAAAAAATTCTTGTCCCATACATAGCTGTCCATTTCACACACATGTCCACTGGACACATGTAATCTGGTCTAATTGGCATTGCAACATATTATTGTTGTCCTCACCCCTGTCTCAGGGGTTTGAGTGTCCAAATCTACCTCCAAATTCAGTGTATATGCACAGCTGTTGCTGTAGACGAAATGGGCAGCTATGGACCTTCCTTACACCTGTCCTGCACATTCCTAGCTATTTTCCTACTGACTTTCCCTCTTTGTGCCCCCTTTTCACCACTTTCCTATCAGCCCTTTTTTCTTTTCCTTTAAAGAAATTAGCACAGGGGTAAGCGGGAGTAAGCACTTTTAAGCAGCAGTAAGTGGGTTCAAGCCTGTTTGCATGGGGGTAAGCAATGCCTACACAGCTTAAGTAATTGAAAAGCTAACTGAGTATAAGAAACTGTAACCGGAAGTTAGCAGTGCTTATGTCTGCACAAACCCACGCATATCCGCTTACAACTGCTTAAAAGTGCCTTTATCACTTTGTATCCCATGGCCCTTGTTCTGCCCAGCAACAAAATAAACAGCCTCTGCAAAGCTCAAACCCAGAACCCTGCACAAAAGAGATTTACCACTAAGCCATCACAGATATACATAACCATGATGTTTTCACAAACATATCATCCATCCCAGTCATTCAACAGTACAGGGAATGTATTTCAACATTTTCAACATGTAGATGTATGTGTGTGTGTATATATATTACTATCTAAATAGATATAACATATATATATATATATATATATATATATATATATATATATATATATATATATATATATATATATATATATATATATATATATATATATATATATATATATATATATATATATATATATATATATATATATATATATATATATATATATATATATATATATATATATATATATATATACACACACACACACACACACACACACATATATGTATATATATATATATATATATATATATATATATATATATATAAATAAAAATGTAAATGTTCGTTTGTTCAAAATCTTAAATCTCTGAAAGTTCTTCACCAATTGCTTTGAAATTTTCATACAATGTTGCATTCGAATACGCGCGTTTTTATATACCTACTATTATATAGATGTCACACGTTGCATTCAAATACGCGCGTGTTTTTATATACCTACTATGGATTCTATATATTTGTATACAAATACGCAATTTTATATGTTTTTGTTATAACTTTCTTACTTCTTTTTCAGTGCAATCGATCTGCTTTAATTCAATCAAATAATGCCTCGCAGAAGATCAAACTTAGGTCATCGTACTCGCGTAGCGGAAGCAGTGCGACGAGTAATTACAAATCAAACTGAGGAAGAACGGGCATCAGCGAATGAGAGAAACAGACAAAGAATGGCTCAAACATGTGCCAAGGAAGCAGCAGAGCAATGTGCAGCCAGATTTGAGGATGCACCGTTGCAAGCATGGCGATCGTGTTCTGCAGCTTCAGATCTGCTTTGTTCTCCTTGATCAACACCAGCGGACGAAATAAATACTTGCCTGAAATACTCTACTTTGTGGTGACACATAAAGATGTTAAAATTAACTACAAATGTGCATGTCCAGCTGCAAAACGATCGATCAGCTGAGATATTCTCACATCAATTGCTGGAAATTGGGAACGGTAAGGTGCCGGTTGATCTGACCTCAGGACGAATTTCATTGCCTCATAACTTCTGCAATTTAGTGACATCAAAAGAAGAATTGGTTGAAAAAGTATTTCCCAATATTCAAACCAATTATAAGAATCACGATTGGCTGACTGAACGAGTTATTCTTGCAGCCAAGAACAAAGACGTCTACGAACTTAACAATATTATTCAGTCTAACATTCAAAGCGAGGCAGTCACATACAAGTCCGTCGACACTGTTGTGGAAGCAGATGAAGCGGTTAATTATCCAACAGAATTTTTGAATTCACTCGATCTGCCAGGGATGCCACCGCACGTACTGCAATTGAAAATCGGCATGCCAATTATCATGTTGCGAAATATCAACCAGCCAAAGCTTTGCAACGGCACGCGGCTTGCAGTAAAAAAATTAATGAGCAACATCATAGAAGCAACAATCTTGACAGGACCTTTCAAAGGTGAAGATGTCCTCATTCCTTGCATTCCTGTGATTCCAACGGATATGCCATTTCAATTTAAGAGATTGCAGTTCTCAATTCGATTGGCGTTTGCAGTCACCATCAACAAAGCTCAGGGCCAGTTTTTAGAATTGTACAGTTTAGATCTACACACAGATTGCTTCTCACATGGACAATTATATGTTGCGTGTTCTAGAGTCAGCAAACCAGATAACCTCTATATCTGCACAGACAATGGAGGAACAAAAATATTGTATACCCAAAAGCATTGCGAAATTAAACATATTAGAAACGTGAGCTTTCTCTTTTCTTTCTTTTCCATTTAACCAGACTGAGTCACAGCAAGCTAGTATATATATATATATATATATATATATATATATATATATATATATATATATGGTTCTAGGACGTAAGATCGACAAGGAAAAGACCGACACCGACTTCACCGACGTGAAAACACCGACACAGAAATAATCAACACTACAAACCACAGACATTTCACAGGTAAGGAGTTTAAAATTCGCTAATCAAGCCTACCATGTTCAGGTAAGGTGGCAGTGTTATGCATGTGTTAAATTTAAACCCCTTACCTGAACATGGTAGGCTTGATTAGCGAATTTTAAACCCCTTACCTGTGAAATGTCCGTGGTTTGTAGTGTCAATTATTTCTGTGTCGGTGTTTTCGTGTCGGTGAAGTCGGTGTCGGTCTTTTCCTTGTCGATCTTACGTCCTAGAACCATACATATATATATATATATATATATATATATATATATATATATATATATATATATATATATCAATAGAAACATATATACATACATATGCATACATCTATAGGGGTCTATATCAGTTGAGCAAAAACCCCTTTACGCAAATACAAATACGTCGAACCGCATTGTGCGAAGTACGTAAACCTCGAATGTCCAAAACCACGAATTCCAAAGTGTCGATTTGTTTTGGTTGGCCTATCTGTGGTATAGCTCTGTAAGGTAAGTGTGCGATAGAAAGGCCTTTAGGGTTAGGATTTGGGTTAAGGTAAGTGCATAGATAGGTAATGTACGTAAGATTTAGTCTAGTGTTAGATGTAGGGTTTTTTTTTAAGTGTATGTATGTGTGTTATTTATTTTGTTTGGGTGTATGGGTGTATGTCTGTAGGGGAAGTGTTAAGTAGTTATGGACCTTAGGTTTAGGAGGGGTTAAGGTTAGTGCATAGATAGTTGTATATGTGGGGTTTAGTGTAGTGTTGGAAGTAGGGTTTTGTTAAATGTATGTATGTGGATTATTTGTTTTGTTTGGGTGTATGTCTGTAGGGTTTGGATAGTGTATGTATATGGTTTATTTATTTTGTTTGGGTAGGTACTAAGTAGTGGATGGTGGGGTTGGCCGACTATGATAGTTCGAAATTTTATTTTTCGTGGTTTAGTGCATTTGCAGTTCGAGGTATAGGGTTCAATATTTAGGTATTCACATAAAGGGGTTTTCGCTCAACTGATATAGACCCCATCTATAAATATATATGTCTACATCTATATGTCTATATGGCTCTAGGACTTTTGAACGAAAGTTCAAAACCCCAAATCCATTACCACTGAGCACATTTTAATGAAAGTGCTTTCATCGAAAAAAACGCTTTCATTAAAGTATGTTAAAAAAAAAAAAATGACACAAAATCTACTTGAATGCAGGGGGGCAAGCCCCCCTGCACCCCTTGATGTGGGAGGCAAGCCCCCCACACACCCCCACTTTAATATTCTCACTCCGAGGTCGCACTACAGTGGAGAAAAGGGAATTTTCCGTTACCACACCATAGTACGACTGGAAAAACAAGCATACTTACGTGAAAGTGCTGCTTCGGTGAATAGCACTTTTGCGCAAGTATGCTCACCAAATTGGGATTCGGTGAAAGATGCAGTTGAGCATCTGTATATACAGCATGTTATATATGTGTAAGCAGATATATATATCTGTATAGGTATTTACAGACATACATCTGTAGATAACAATGGGAACATAACAAAAACATATATGTCCACATGCACCGTTAATGGGGTTGAGCGGCCCCAAACAACATATGTCTTGTACAAATAGGTATTCCCCCCACAGCCAAACATGTCTGCCCTGCAATACACTACCAACTGTTGCAGATCCCATAACCAGGACCTGACACAACATGGGCACAAGATGTTAACCGTACTCCATCCCACCTGTATGATGTCAGGCTGGTATCAGTAACATATCATGCAGTACAGTCTGGCTCCAGTAGGGAATGTACAATGTGGAAGCAATCAACATCCCTAGGATACATATACACAGACAGCAATCAACATCTCTAGGATACATATACACAGACACATATATGCCAATACAGATATATATATATAATATATATATATATATATATATATATATATATATATATATATATATATATATATATATCAAACATATATATATATATAAATATATATGGATATGTATGTAACTACACATACACACTCGGAGATATGTATAGTAAGATACATATGTAGAAGGTGCACACAATATGGAACAGCCACTATGCCTACAGTTACCACCTTACCAACTGGACACTGTATGAGCCACCCATACGAATGACAGTCGTTACCTGCAACATATACCCACAGAGATGTCAAAGGATATAACACCACACACAGGTTTGCATGCATGGGAAAGCTTTATTTGTGGTACTGTTACAGTTGTATATGCCATGTCATATAGCTGTTTAGACACTGACATACATATAAACAGAGTAATGCAACTGTGAAACAGTTATACTAATACAGTATTCTGGGAAGGTTTACAAATGTTGCTGTCCAGGCCAAGGCCTTCATGTAGTACAATAGTAAAGACTGACTGGGCCACAGGATACCAAACAATCAACAGTAAGTAATGCAGATGTATAGTTCAGCAGCCTCTATCTACACTCTGCACACAATCTCTAGGAGGTAAGGACCTTATTTGACACAATGGGATGTAGCTGTTACATAACAAGGCATAACTGACACCATCACAAGCACACTGACAAACAGAACAGTCTGTATGGCAGGAGGCAGTAGACCTGCAATTACCTAAGGTGGATTGTATGGTAGTGTACATCCAGATACCTTAAGGCAGCTTACCCCTGATACCCCCACATCTTGTAACAGCCTATGTGAGTTATTGTGCACCCCCTATTGAGATTGCCACAACATAGTACTGTGCAGGTATCACATGCACCACAGGGGTCATACAGAGGTTATAAGGCAAAGGGTATGTGGAGGTGTCTGACATCAGACAGCATGCTTCAGTATGCCAATGGGGGTTGTAGTGAGTGCGAATGTGGTCATATGCATCATACAACACACACACACAGACACAGGGTGACAGTACTGACATGCATGAGTGCATTGCTTCAAGGGTGTGTAGTGGTCGACTGTGCCAGATGGCTATACAAGGCTAAGTGATGGGTATACCTTGGCATCAGGCCACATGACAATGGTCTTTATTGTGGCTCAGGGGTGTAGTATCTGGATTTGCCCACACAGGTGGGTATTGTATTCACCATCCAGTCACCAGGGTGACTATTATGTGTGGCCAATTCTGTGTATTGCTTGCCATGTATATGTTCCTTAGTTCATGACATGGACGGTATCTGGGATGTGCACACCTCCCACATGCATGTACAGTGACATGTATAACTGTACCTGGAGTGTCTGGCCCATGTTGTGTACACAGATTGATATCATCAGATGTGCCAGTCCTGGCCTCATGTGGCAGGAACTGTTAATGGACAGCAGGTTGACCCTTCACCTACATTGATAGCATGATACTGGTATTCCCCTGGTGTCAGTGGGATTTGTCCATACAGGGCATGTTTTTCAGGCATGGTATGTTGTTTGTGGGTCACATTTGATGGCACCACAGGTGTTGCATGTGTCCAGTGGGGAACATGGGGGAGGTGCACAGTCAGCATGTGTGTGCCTATAGGACTGATGGACAGGGTGCCATGCCCTCTGTACCCACTGCAATCACACCATGGTTACTATCAGTGGGCAATATACAGCGCACTACCGACATAGCGGCTGTTGCCTAGGCAAGTGTGTGTTTGTGTGTGTGTGTATGAGACATGGGTTGAGAGTGTTCTCTGGGGAATACAAGGGTTGCTAACGTTGTTCACCTGGCCTTGATGTCACATGTAGGGGTATGGATTTGCACCCCAGCCTCTCGGCTATTTCACATCTGTTATCCCTGTACGGTGGACATTGTGATATATACTAGGGCCACCATATAAGAATTTTGCAAAACCCACTCCACATTAAGTCCAGTTGTTACACACTCACTCCCACCTCCACACAGGATATGAATGACAAACATACAAACACACACACACACATACACACACACACACACACACACACACACACACACACACACACACACACACACACACACACACGTCATGTCTGGGATTAGAACTCCTACCCAACTAGTATATTACACTACAGCACTACACAGTTATACAATGTGCCACAGAGATTACTGGAGTACTCCTTTCCCAAAGGAGTATTTCACAGTGAATGACATCAACAGGATTGCCAAAGTAGGGCATTTGAATTGTAGTGAGTGTGACCAGCCTCAAATGCATTGCTACCTACACAGACATGGAAACACACACAAAACATCCACACCTGCCATTTGTGGGAATAGAATCCCTACCAGAGCTCTATATCACACTACAGCATGAAGCTGTTATAGGACACACCATGGGGATTACTGGATTACTACTTCCCCAAAGGTGTATTTCACAGTGAATGACATCAGCAGGATTGCCAAAGTAGGGCATTTGAATTGTAGTGAATGTGACTAGCCCATAATGCATTGCTCCCTACACAGACATAGAAACACACATAAAACAGCCACAACTGCTATGTGTGGGAATAGAACCTCTACCAGAGTTCTATATCACACTACAGCATGAGGATGTTATAGAACACACCACGGAGATTACTGGGGTACTCTTTCCCCAAAGTCTATTTCACAGTGAATGACATCAGCAGCCTTGCCAGAGTAGGGCATTTGAATTGTAGTGAGTGTGACTAGCCTAAAAATCATTGCTCTCTACATAGACAGAGACACACAGTTGCCATGTCTGGGAATAGAACTCCTACCTAACTAGTTTATCACACTATAACAGTACACAGTTATCAGACACACCACAGAGATTACTGGGCTACAGCTTTCTGAAATGTGTATTTCACAGTGAATGACATCAGCAGCCTTGCCAAAGTAGGGCATTTGAATTGTAGTGAGTGTGACTAGACTAAAAAGGCATTGCTCTCTACACAGAGACACACGCACACAATTGCCATATCTGGGATTAGAACTCCTACCTAACTAGTTTATCACACTACAGCAGTACACAGTTATAGGATGCGCCATGGAGATTACTGGGCTACAGCTTTCCGAAAGGTGTATTTTACAGTGAATGACATCAGCAACCTTGCCAAATTAGGGCATTTGAATAGTAGTGTGTGTGACTAGCCTAAAAAGCATTGATCTCTACACAGATTGAGAGAAAAATACACACACACACACACACACACACACACACACACACACACACACACACACACACACACAGTTACCATGTCTGGGATTAGAACTCCTACCCAACTAATTTAGCACACTACAGCAGTATGCAGTTGTAGGACACGCCATGGAGATTACTGGGCTACAACTTTCCCAAAGGTGTATTGCAAAGTGGATGACCTCAGCAGGCTTGTCATAGTAGGGCTATGGGGAGGGCAGTGTGTGTGTGCATGGGTCATAACCCATTCATCTAGAGGTTGACACATGACATGCGGGCACATGCAGGGTTATATTCCACAGGTACATCTATACAGCTGCTAGATGACTACTTCCTTGTACAGCCATGTTGCACAGCTAGCACTTGCACCACATAGTATGTAATTCTGACAGATACTGATGTCTAATGTCTACAGTGAGTGACATCTGAACTTCATGTGGTTGTAGCCATTTGGCTGTGTGCTGGGTGGGACAGGTCTCATAATGGATGGCTCCTTGAAATAGGTTCATAGGTTCATACTAGGCTATCTGCCCTGGGGTAATTATAAGCATAGCCCGATTCTGTATGGCTTATGCCACCCCTTGATTTGAGTATACTGTGCCCTTTTTAAGGTTTAGTTTACTGTGCCTCTGTCTAATAGTGACACAGGAGTAATCCCTGGGACAAACCTATGATCCCCCATCCACTTATCGAGATTCTTCTTGAAGAGATTCAGTGAGGTGCTCTGCCTCACATGAACTGGAATTCTATTCCAGAGCGAAGGGAGCCTCTGGGTTATGAACCTGTCCCTCCAGCAAGTTCTATTTATTTCTGTGCTGAGGTTCAAGTCCCTCGAGCGTGTGGCTCTAAGGGATTTAGATTTACTGAGGTGGAGCATGTCCATTAATTCTGGATTTGACATAGCTTTGTATGTCAGGCATAGATCGCCTCGAAGTAGGCGGTATGCAACTGAATAGAGCTGGAGTTTTTTTAACCAGCAGCATATGGCATCTGTTTGAGACCCTTGATCCTCTTGGTGAGATACTTTTGGGGTCTTTCTAATTGCTGCAAGTGTCGGGTAAGGTACATCCCAAAAGGGGCATTGTATTCTATGATGGGCCTGATGAGGGATGAATAAAGGGGCACAATTACCTCTCTTGATCTAGATGTGAAACCCTTCGTGATGAGGTGGGCTATGTAGAAGGTCTTTCTAACCACTTTGGCAATGTGGTTTTCAAAGGAGAGATTGCTATCAACTTGGGTCCCCAGGTCCCTAATAACTTTCTCTGTACTTAATGGGTTTCTGCTATGTGGTAATTTGTGGGCACATTGTTTTTGCCAAAGGGTATGACTATACATTTTTTGGCATATAGCTTTAAACCATGGTGCTGGCACCAGTTATCTGTCTCTGTGAGACCTTTTTGAAGGATGTTTGTGTCAGCTGGAGAGTTGATTATGGCGCCCAGTTTGCAGTCGTCTGCGAACTTGGTGAGCCATAGTCCTCCCACGTTTGCCTGTACCTCGGAAAAGTATATACCGAACAAGAGTGGTCCCAAGACAGAACACTGTGGGACACCACTTGTGACCGGTTTCGAGTCTGACATGGCTCCAGCAACTCTCACTCTGTGGGTTCTGTCTTTGAGCCAGTTTGCGACCCATCTTGTGACATAGGGTTTATATTTAAGCTGGATAGCTTATCTATGATGCCCGAGTGGGGTATTGTGTCAAATGCCTTTGCAAGGTCCAGATAGGCTGTGTGGACTACCTTCCCTTCATCTATGGCTTTGGTGACTGTTTCAAAGAAGTCAACCAGGTTCAAAAGGCAGGATCTGCCCTTGACAAAGCCAAACTGGGTAGGATCTAGTGTCTGTATGTCCCCAATGTCTTTGTTTATGAGCTCCATGATGATCCTCTCCATAGCCTTGCAGACTAAGCTAGTCAGGCTTATGGGGCGATAGTTTCCAGGGTCCGTAGAGGCTCCACCTTTGTGGAGTGGGACCACTGTTGCTGTACGCCATTCTGTGGGCACATATCCTGTAGTGAGGCTGAGATTGTATAGCTGTTTTAATTGAGGGATTAGTTCCTCTTGTGGTTCATGTAGGACGCAACCTGGGACGCGATCTGGTCCCATGGAAGCAGTGTTTTTTGCTTTGGAGAGGGCAGCCTTCACCTGAGCATCTGAGATGTTTGGGAGACAGCCCTCTGCCGGGATAGATACTTGCTCTTTTGGGGGGGAGGGGGTGGAGAAGTATGCACTGAACCTGTCTGCCAGGATATTGGCGATGTCTGTGGGTTCAGTGTATTTTTTGTCATTTAGAATCAACTCAGAACAAGTCTGGGAGTTGCATCCCAGGTTTCTAACATAACTGAAAAAAGCCTTATGATTTTCTTTGGTGTCCTGTGCAATTTTTCTCTCGAAGCTGGCCTTGGAGGATTTTATGAGGGATCGTAATTTTTTGCTAGTACTGATCAGAGATGCCTTCCCTATTAGGGATTTTGCTCTATCATGTAGTAGCTTCCTCCTTCTGTTGTACAGTTTATTTATGGCAGGGGTCCACCAGACTGAACGCCTGCCTTTGGATGATTGGGTCTTGGTTTTGTTTGGGATAGCATGATCCATGCATTCCTGGAGATGTCCGTAGAATGCGTTTATATAGGATTCTGCAGTTTGGGCTGCAGTTTCCACTGGCCCTGGGGCCTTGAAGGATTCCACTTCGGTTTTGAGAAGTGAGAAGTTTGCTTTTGAGAAGATTTTCACTGTGGTTTTCTGGGCTGGGGGTGGGGTCGGGATGTGGACATCCAGTGAAATTAATTTATGGTCTGATCTTACCAATGAGGGATATACTTCTGGTGTGGAGCATAGAGTCCCCATGTTGGTAATGATCAGGTCTAGTATGTTGTCCCCTCTTGTGTGAGTGGTGACTATTTGTTCCATAGCATTTGAGTTTATAATTTCCAGGAATCTTTGGCCTAAGGTGCTGGGGCTTGAGTAGTGCTCCCAGTCAATGTTTGGGTAGTTGAAGTCGCCCAATATAATGGTGTTCGGAGAGATCTTCATGTTCTCCAATGTTTTCAGGAAAGCGTACTCTCTTCCACACATCTATGTACGTCTACTTTTGGCTTATTATAGTGTGTTGTCCTTGGATATATGTCTGTATTCCTATCCACTGTGTGTGCAAAGCATGAGTGGTGCATACTGAGGAGTGTCTGCACTAACATCTACAACTGCCAGATATGTCTGGTCCACTGTTGTTTGCAGACATGGGCTTCATTTGTTTAAGTGTGCGAGCATGCCTAGTATGACCTGTCAGTATGTTGTTGTCTGACATTGCCTTCATTTCTATAAGTGTGTGAGCATGACCAGTATGCCCTTCTGTATTGAATGTGTGGATTGATTCCAGGTAGTTTGTACTCCAGTGCAGACCTTTGTGTTGTACAACTACAGGTAGCAAACTGTTTCTGCAGGGTATCCGTTGATCATTTGGCAATATGGGGACAGTGTGCAGGGGATAGTGTGTATTGTAGGTGATTGTATCTGTGCTGCTTCAGCTACATGGTACTGTTGTTAGCAGAGATATTCAGACATGTGTACTGTTATACACTGTGATGTTTTCTGTCCTCATGTACTGTCAGGTGGACATTCCTGTGCACAGTGATGGCTTGAGGGACAAGCATGACTTCAGCTGTGTGCGGTATTGTGGGCAGATGCCTACATATTCATGGTACGTTATGCCATTCTGGAGAGGCAGCTGCAGACATTTGCTGCTGGGTCTGTGTATCTAGTTCAGCACCTTGGTACAGTGCTGGCAGAAGATCCCATACATGTACATCCATCAACATGACAGCATGGCCTTATATTCCTATGGCAATACCTCACAGCTGTACAGATTCACACAGGTTACCCAGAGGCGGGGGCCATGAGTCAGGACATTATCCCTATTGTGGTGTACGGGCAGGTATGTAGCCACCCATTTATGTATTTACAGCCAGGGATAGTGTGTGCACACAGCTTTGTGTCAGACCTTGCACATTCCATACTGCCCATGCTCCCACCCCCCTTTGTTATTCTGTCCTCTTCTATACATTATGCATACATTCTCTGACACTTTCCCTAAGGTTATCACCCCATCATAGCTGTGTGCTGGTGCTGGTCCACATTTCATGCAGTGGGACATTGTGGACATGTTACTGTGGTTTGTCCACATGGCCTTGCATATGGCTTATGTGGACTGTGTTGTGTTGTTATTTGGGTGTCCATGGCATAACATGCATTGGCAGTATGTGTAAGACACAGGCCCTTGGCAGAGGCCTGCGAGCCATTAATTGTTGATGCAGGCCAGATGTGGCAGGCTGTTGCATTCTGTCAGTCCCACAGACTCAGACCTCCATACAGTATATTCCCCTGAGGTGACAGGGTAGGTGTGCTAGGTGTTCATGCCAATACCTTCTATCAGTCTTGATCAGGTGGTGTGGATGCTGGCAGGGTGCTACCTATGGCTAGCGACACACCTGCATGGGACATCTGCACTGCATGCTGCATTCTTTCGCTATTGCCATATATAGGTGGGGTCATATTGTACCCATTCCCCACAGCAGGGATACAACCAGAGAGGTACCTGTGGGTGGTGTTTGCATGATCTGGGTGCGTGTGTGCTATGGACATTACTTGCATCTGTCACACAGATATGCATTGGGCATTCCAGTTATGCTGGCATATGCAGGCACATCAGCTGTTTCCCAATACATCAGTCCTACCTTCTTTGTGATTTGCGAGTGTTCGGGCAGACAACACCATTATCCCCTACTACAGGACTAGATAATGTGATGCATACCTGTATGTACAATTCCAAGGGTGTGTCCATTTCACAGTGACACAATATATACTGTATGTCTGGGGTACTTTCCCTGTGTACTGCTTGTATATCTAGCTGAACAGCCATGCCATGTCAGTCTTTCAAATGGTGACACATATTACCACCATTCATTTACAATGGCTTACTGCTAGCATGTGTTATACTGGTGGGTATTGTCTCTGGCACTGCAGTTGTGAGGACTTGTCCCTGTCATCAGCAGTAGTGGGCAATGGCCACCAGGTCTTACCTCAACATGCATACATACTGACCACTCTCACACAATATGAAACACACACCAACCTAACACACACATACCTGCATATTGTTCAGATGCTACAACCTATCCTGCTACCTTGGCCACCTCTGTGCATCTGTGCTCCACTGGTATTATACCTACACATACATGTTACTACATTTCTACATAGGGTTGTGGGGGGGGGCACACCTGACTGTTACGACATGTGTACATCGGATTGGGGGGGCACACCAGACCATTACTATATTTCTAAATAGGTATGGGGGGCACACCTGACTGTTACTACATTTCTAAGTAGCATTGGGGGGAGCACACATGACTGTTTCTACATTCCTACACAGGATTGTTGGAGGGGGGCACACCTGACTGTTACTACATTTCTACGCTGGATTGGGAGAAGGGGCACTCCTGACTGTTTCTACATTTTTACATAGGATTGTGGGGGATAGACCTGACTGTTTCTATATTTCTACACAGGATTGGGGGCACACCTGACTGTTACTACATTTCTACACAGGATTGTGGGGGCACACCTGACTGTTATTACATTTCTACACAAGATTGGGGGGCACACCTGACTATTTTTACATTTCTACGTAGGATGGGTGGGCACACCTGACACTTATACACATTTGCTATGACTGTATTGGTATATCAGGTACTCCATTTCATTCTGTATTCTAACCTAGCATGCTGACTACAGGCATAGCAGTGTATTACAGGTCTTAGCTGTGATTGACCTACATATTAGTTTCTGACTTCCTACCCTTCAGAACTAACTTCCCACTGCCTGACCTGCTGTAGTCTGTCTGTGTAGGCCTTGGGGGGAAGTTACCCATATGCATCATTCAGAGGCCATAGCACAGTCTTTGTTTGTGCTTGTCTACACCTGTCCTACTGGCTGAGACTGTTATCGGATATGTGAACCTCCCTGACTGGCATGTGTAAGTCATATGGACACACATGTGGCCCAGCACATTTCCTCCTGTGGGTTTTGTCACCCTGTGTAGTACTGGCTGCTATGGTGACACCAGTATTTGTTACAGATCTCATTGTGCCACTATAGGTGGCTACTATCTGCTGGCATACCGTTCAGCCACCTAATTCACTTGCATGCTCACATCCATGCCATACATACAGGTAACAACACATTCTACTCCATTTGGCAATTGGTAGGTTGAGCAACTTACCTTGCGGGTGTCCCAGTATCGAGGATGGTGCTGCAGGGCTGCCTATGTTGGCTGCACATAGTGCACTCCCTACACATGGTTGAGCACAGGTAGTGTCATGTTTGGCATCCCTTTTACTGTATGTGAGAGTCAGAGAGAGGTGTTATTCCCTGGGTCCCTCTTGTGTCAGTGTATGTGCTATGCGTTGCCTCTTTGCCAAGGCCAGGACATACTGGGCATGCCTCCTTCTGTCTACTGGGACAGGCTCAGGTTGTTCCTCCTCCAAGTCACTCTGTGCCTGTGCTGGCCTTGGCAATGGTGGGGGGCTGTGTGGTCCTGCCCCCTGCTGTTCCTGCTGCAGCTGTTTCTGCAGGATCATATTGTGTAGCATGGCACATATGATGACAGTTTGGGTAAATGTAGCTGGTGAGTACTGCAAGGCTCCACTGGATGTGTCCGGGCATTGGGACCATGACTTGAGCATCCCAAACACATGCTCTATTATAATTCTGGTCTGTGTGTGTGCCTCATTATGGAGTTCTTGTTCGGGTGTGTGTGCATTTTTGATGGATGTCATCAGCCATGGCTCCAGTGCATATTCAGCATCCCCCACTAGGTGACCGTAACGGATGTCACCATTGGCAAATCTATGGTAAAGCTGCGTCAGATGCCAGATGTGGGAATTGTGATAGCTTCCAGGTCAGCCAGCACACCCATTCATTATTATGCCCTGGGTAATTGATGTAGACCCTACTCCACTCATTGGGTGGTGCTTTGATGCATATGTGTGTGCAGTCTATAGCACCCACTACTTCAGGGTATTCTGCTATTTGGTGGAACAGTTGCATATTGCTGGACAATGCCTCATGAGTGTTGGGGAAATATACATACTCACTGGCATGTGCTGACATGGCATCCAGGAACTGGTGGAGTACCCTGGATGCTGATGCCTGTGAGAACCCCATCATATCCCCAGTTGGCCTTTGGAAGATACCTGTAGCTAGTATTCTTAGGCCTACACATACCTTGGTATCCACTGGGATAGATCCTCCTCTGTTAGTTCTGTGTGTCAGGCGTGGCTGGCACAGCTCAACAATTTGCTGCAGGAGGTCCCTGTCCACCCTATAGTGCTCCACTATCTCCAGCTCATGTAACCCCTGGTAGGTTACCCTGGGTCTGTACACTCTTCTCCGTCTACTCACTGTGGGTTGGTTGACAGCATTCACATCCTCACCACCCTCAACCTCTTCCACATATTGTATGATACCTATTACAACCCCTATCATTTTGTTATTTTGTTTGTTAAAACTTCCCCGCTTGTATACACTGATGGTGTAGAGTATGGGAAAAACCAGAGGGAAGGTGTTTGCATAGTTTATAGTAGTGTTCTGGGCTGGGCTGGTCTGCTGCCTGTGTAATTGACTGATTCTGATACATTTCACCTCCCAGCTATGCTAGTTCGCCTACATTACCTTCCTACTGCTGTTTTCCCTTCCCATTGCCTTTCTGTTTAAGCCGGGGGGAGCGCCGCACAAACACAGTGCTCACATGTGCACTGAGCTGCTATTTCCTGGTTTACTTTTCTTTTTATTTAAAACCTGGTGTGCAGTGCGCACACCCTCTTAGATAATGTATAGAGTGCTAGGCAGCCTCAGACACACCCCCTTGCTTAGCTGTGCTAAGCTAGGAGCAAACCTGAGCCATAGGGCTCCAATCCGCTTACAGTATGCCTGACACCCCCCCTATGATGTCAGCTAACTCCTAAGCTTGCACCATGCTATTCCTCTTCTTACACTGTTGAGAGCAGACTAGCATGCAGAGGAAATCTGGGATTCACTATCATTCCCCTCATTTGCATAGGATTGCCTGCTAATGCATAGTTACATGTCCCACACTGAGCCTCCCCCCTTAGTAACCATTATTCACTGGCCATGTTGTCTTCTGCCTGCCACTGATTATAATGGTAGAATAGTGATTTTAGTTAGAATGCTTATTTTAGGTTTATGTTCTTATTTTCCCCCCGATCCCGTTTGCGTTCTGCTGCCCTACACTTAAACAGCTGAGATCGGCTAAAAAAAATAAATGTTTTTTTTTTTCCCCAACTGTTTTCCATGCCAATGTCCTTGTAATTGACCATTGGCATGCTTTCTAAATGATATCCACCCTTTATTTGGAGCTGTCATGGCTCATTTTTGGAATTTGCAGAAATGTACTCCATTACTGGCAGAGTACATTTCTGCAGATTACACTAGTCCTGCACAGCCAGTTTCCAGCTTCCTGGATCGCAAATTCACCTAATTTGCATGGATTTCTCCTGCAAATGGGGTAATTTGCATTCAGGGGCTGAGTCCATGCAGAACTAGTGCAGGAGCGCTCATGCATGCCCCTACAAGTTATTCCTGGATTGCACGGCAGACTTATTGCCTGCTGGAGCTCCTGCACTAATCCTGCATGCCGTGCAAGGCTTGCAGAATCTGGGGGAATATTTCTATTCATTTATATGTAGCATTATATATTGCATACACTTCTAGACCCACTTTAAATATTACATAGAGAAAAATATCAAATTATTTTGGACATGCATAATTTTTTAAACATGCAGGTTGTGCAAACTTTTTTAGTGTTGTCCTTGGTTGTCGTTTTTGTAATCCAGAATGATTTTTAACAGCATGACCACTAAAGTGTCAGTCGTTCTACAAACTAATCAATAAAATGTTTCAAAACTAACAGATTTCCTCTTAAGAAATTTCTTTAATTATTGACAATTTGAAAAGAACATGTGTAAGGGCTAAATAAAGATGAATGTTTAGTTTCCTGTCCTTTTTCATTAAAACAAACTGTTGTCTGTCAAAAGTATATTCTCTGGCACGTCTCTTTAAATCAGCATTCCTTTTCATCAGAGAGTTTTATTCAGATTTCCTTTTCTTTTCTACGTGTCTGGTTTGGATCATTACTCCGTCATTGACAGAATTTTACTATAATCACATATGTAAACCTTAAAATGGTTAATACGTCTTCTTGTGGAGGATGTTTTGGTCTTTTATACTCTCTCAATATGCTGTTCATCTCTTGCTCTCAAGGACTAGTTTTCACTTTGGTAATTCTTACTGGATGCCCTATGTTGGCCATAACTTTTTCTATCATTCCATTAACTAACATTCAAAATAAAGACTGGTGTGCTGTTTCCTGAGTTTTACAGAACTGACTGAAATGCAGAATGTAGAAAGGAAGGCAATTATCAATTCATGTGCTGTTATCAAAACATTGCAAAGATCTCATCTAGGATTTATATTAACTAGATGAATTGATATAGCTTTGACATACTAAACAAATAGGGGTTCTTGAATATTTCTCATTTAGTACAATGAGCAGCATGCAACACACAGACCAATAAATATTCATGCTGACATTTTTTAAGCAGTTGCAGGTATTCCAGATGAGTAAACAGGTGCATTGTTATTCTGCTGTGTACTAGTATGCATATCAATCATTTTCTTAGAATCTTTTCAGTTGAATCATCTATTACATTGTTCGCATACAATGCCAGATCTGTATATGAACCAGATAGCTTACACAACAACAAAGGCTTTTCCCAAATCTTCTATTCCTAGCATTGCTATTTACATCCCTTGTCCCACTGCCCCACCTTTAATATTTAAATTAAAGCTTAAAGGATATATTTTTTTTGCACTATGGTCACATATTTTTCAGCCTGGGAATTCTGAGCCTTAATCTTTATTTCCTTTGTTGCAGAATTTCCAAGCAGAGCTGTATAACACCCGTTTGACATAATAGTTACTTTATTATTGTTTATCCTATACCCATTTCGGGACATGGGACACTGCTTGAATTACATAAAAGAAGACAGGATTTGTCTGCTGATGCTCTTTTATAATTCTGTGTAAGAACTATCCTCTGCTTCACCATTCTTTAACTAGGCTGTCTTTTCTCTCTGTAACATTTTCATAGTTCATTTATGGTATCTCCTTAAGCACTGAAGTCATCATGAGTTCTGAATAGATCATACCTATACTTTCATTTTATCTATTGAGATAAAATTAAATAGAAAATCATGCTTGCGATTTTTCTGCATTATTTGTACATTTGAATATTTCTTTTATTCTCCCATTATTTTCCTTGCCTGCGGAATTGGTTTTCAAGGTCCATTACTATCAGTAAATAGCCTCAGCCAAATGCTCCTCCTATAACCAAGGCCTTTTTGCCCATGATGCAAATTGTTTTATGTAAAATATCAGGAACAGTAGGTGCAATGGAGATATTTCTCTCTGAAAATAGTTTTTTTGTAAACCTTGAAAATGTGTTCTCATAATTGCAGTCTCATTTCTTTTTGATGTGTAATCCAGCCCTCTATAAAGGCAATCTAGCACTTTTCAAAAAAAAAAAAAATTCCATCACAATTTATATGCTTGCAAGACAGACCGACTTATAAATGCAGCAGTGTCCTTCTCTACTTTATTACCGATTTATCCCTCCAGATAAGGCACGATTGATCCCCGATACTATTTTCCCAACCTATTTCCATGACCCACTTCAATTATTGTTGTAAAAATCGTATCGCCTGCTGTAATGTCTGAAACTTTTTCAGAATGCTCAAAATATGACAAAGACATGGTAGGTGCTGTCTGTCTTCCACAAGCTGAACTTCTAAAAGGAATATGTGCCACATGACATGTAACTTCCTGTACTTTAGTAAACAGCACATGTAAAGCTGTGTACAACATACACTATATTCACATTTGTTCTGGTTTTAAAATATATTTCTATTATGCATAACTTCTGTGCGTTAACATGTAATATATTGCATTGATCATTTAGAAAAAAACATTTTAATATCAACAGACTTTATGATATACACAATTTTTCTGCCCTTACAGTTCATACATCTATGTGGCTTATTCACTGATCTTCCATATTTAAAGAATTTAACATGGCTATTCTCTGGACAGTACTAATTATACTACAACTTTTCATTGAGTCAAAGCATCAGAAAACCTTCTCTACTGCTATTAGAGTTCTCGCAGTCCATAATTACCTAGGACAGTAGTTTCCGAAACAAATCATATTGGTCTTGGAGTTTGATGGATTTGTTTTATACAAGTTTCTGTGATTCCTCATATTCAGCCTTCCATCTTCCTCAAAAGCAACACTGGATTTTGATTTTGTTTTGCCAACTACTTCAAGTTGTTAATTTTTTGCCATGGCTTTTGTATGCTTGCATCATCTTCTTCTTGTAAGTTTAGTAGTCTTCAACAGTTTCCACCATGTCAGCTACTAAGGCCCTTAAAAGTCTAGCCATGCAACCCAATATTACTTTCAAATTTGATTTATATTTGATTTATAGGGTGTAATTTACTGACTGGCCCTGTCCATCAGAGACATAGGAGCCTTGGCAGGGGTGAACTTTTGATTGCCCAGCTGTTGGTCCAAGTTGCACTTAAATAGAAATAGGGAGGAACTCAGCTTCATATGGATGAGGAGCCTGTTCCAGAGAATGTCTCTACAACATGTCCTATTTATGTTGCAAGCAAAATGTAGGTCTTTAATTGTAGCAATTCTGATGATTTTTTTTTTTTTTTTTTTTTTGTGGATGTGTAAAAGGTTCATCAAAACAGGGTTCATAGATGCCTCTTAGAAGTTTGTATGATACTGAGTAGAGACAGGGCTTTGGGGTAATCAGCATAGGACAGTGAGTTTATTCCCTGTATTCTTTTTGTAAGGTTCATAGGTTCATAGGTTTATAGGATCATACTAGGCTATCTGCCCTGGGGCATTTATAAGCCTAGCCCGATTGTGTTTGGCTTACGCCACCCCTTGATTTGAGTATACTGTGCCCTTTTTAAAGTTTAGTCTACTGTGCCTCTGTCTAATAGTGACATGGAAGTAATCCCTGGGACAAACCTATGATCACCCATCCACTCATCAAGATTCTTCTTGAAGAGAGTCAGTGAGGTGCTCTGCCTAACATGAATTGGAATTCTATTCCAGAGTGAAGGGAGCTCTGGGTTATGAATCTGTCCCTCCAGCATATTCTATTTATTTCTGTGCTGAGGTTCAAGTCCCTCGAACGAGTGGCTCTAAGGGATTTAGATTTACTGAGGTGGAGCATGTCCATTAATTCTGGGTTGGACATAGCTTTATATGTCAGGCATAGATCACCACGAAGTAGGCGGTATGCAACTGAGTAGAGCTGGTGTTTTTTTAACCGAGCAGCATATGGCATCTGTTTGAGTCCCTTGATCCTCCTGGTGAGGTACTTTTGGGGTCTTTCTAATTGCTGCAGGTGTCGGGTAAGGTACATCCCAAAGGGGGCATTGTATTCTATGATGGGTCTGATGAGGGATGAATAAAGGGGCACGATTACCTCTCTTGATTTAGATGTGAATCCTTTCATGATAAGGTGGGCTATGTAGAAGGTCTTTCTAACCACTTTGGCAATGTGGTTGTCAAAGAACCTTGTGGATGTTCCAGCTGCTGCATGTGTCTGGTTAGATACATCCTGAAAAGGACATACTCTATAATGGGCCTGATAAGGGATGATTAGCCTCTCTGGACGTAGATGCCATGTCCTTGCTTATAAGTTGAGCAACATAGAAGGATTTTCTTACTACCTTGGAACATGTTGGTCAAAGGCTAGGTTACTCTCTACATGACTTTCCACATCCCTGACTACTGAATCAATTTTAAGGGTGTTTTATTGATGACATAGTTACCTGGGGTGGCAGATTTCCCAATAGGTAATAGAATGCATTTCTTGGTATTGAGTTTTACTCCATGGCTTTGGTACCAAGCATATATCTGTATTAGACCATCCAGAATGGTGTTCTCATCTTGGGGTGGGGATTCAGTGACTGCTCCCAGTTTGCAATCATCTGCCAACTTGGTTAGCCAAAGGACTTTCACATTGGCTTTGGCATCCAAGAAGTTAATGCCAAAGAGGAGTGGGCATAGCACAAAGCCCTGGGGTAGTCCACTGGGTACTGGCATCTTTGTGGAGGTGGCTTCAATGACTCTAACGTCCTGGATCCTATCAGTGAGCTAACTACCTATCCAGTGTGTTATAAAGGGATTTATAAAGGGGTTTATACCTAGTTCTGTAAGTTTGTTGATAATGTGCTAGTGGAGTAGTTTATCAAATGGCTTAGCCAGATCTAGGTAGGCAGTATGCATACTTTTCATTATCATTTTCCTTCCTCATCCATTGCCTTAGTCACCTTTTTAAAGATGTCTAACAAATCCATTAAGCATGGCCTTCCTGTGACAAAGCCAAACTGGGATGGATGCAGTTTCTGGAGGTCTCCTATGTCCTTGTTGATAATTTCCATATTAATTTTTTCCATGGCTTTGCAAATAAGTCTAGTCAGACTAATAGTCTGTAGTTTCCAGGATCTATTGCAGGCCGTCCCTTATGAAAGGGGGTGACCATCTCGCAGTCCTTCATCCACGTGGCACAAAGCCTGTTTTAAGACTATAATTAAATAATGACTCCAGGGGTCCCAGTACGTTATATTTTAGACTATTTAGGAGGCATCCTGGGATGTTATCAGGCTCATTGAGGCTGGGTTCCTGGCCTTAGTGAGGACAGCCAGTACCTGCTCCTTAGTTATAGTTGGAAGGGTTATGTTTGAAGGTATTATGGAGGGAATGGATGGGGGTAAGAGTGGAGGTAATGCTGGAACTGAATTTGCCTGCTAACAGGTTCAATATATCACCAAGCCTGGTAAATGTAGCACCATTAACCACCAGTTCAGCACATTACTGTGTGCTGTCCTTGAGGTTTCTAACATAGCTGTAGAATGCCTTATGGTTATTTTTCATATAGGAGGATACTTTAACCTCAGAAATGGCTTTACATTACCTAATTAGCCCTCTTAGTTGTTTATTTACTTTAATGTGAGAGTTTTTATCTTTAAGTGAATTACCCTTCTTGATTTTTGCCATATTTTTTTCCTTTTGTTGCTTATCCTGTTAAATTTGGGATGCCACCAGGACGTCTATTTCTGGGGCTAATTCTGGGTTTACTTACGGTAGGTACAGTAGCCTCTATGCAGCTTTTGACATGGATGTGCAGAGTTTCTGAGACCAATTCAGCACAGACTGGTGTATTCTCGGGGTTTGAAGGGCATTGAATTTTGACAAACCATCACTTAATAACAGGTAATTTGCCTTGGAATAGTTTCTAACTCTTACTGGTTTTAATGGGATTATGGAGTTGATTTTAATTTTGTAAGAGACAGCTTTATGGTTGGATCTTACCTAGGAAGACAAGACATGGGGGGCAGAGGTGGGAGTGAGGGTGCAGCATTCTCCCAGTATGTTGTAGCCTCTTGTGGATGTATTCACTATTTCATTAAGGGTGCTTGTATGTACGAAGTCCAGGAATCTCTGTGCTTATAGATTTGAGGCCATGTAGGATTCCCAATCTATACAGAGGTAATTAAAGCCTCCAAAGACTAGGGTGTTAGGTTGGACAGGAAGTGTTTCCAGTAGATCCAAGTATGTACTGGGAGTTTTTTAAACATGGAGGATGACCTATAGCTGGCAAGGATATGGTATGCTATTTTGTCTATGGTGATCTGCACATGGATCACTCCAGCATTTCATGTTGTTTGACCACCCTTGAGGTATGCTTGTTATTGATGTATATTGAGGCACCTCCACTTTTAGCCCTTGTCTGTGCAGCTACTGGTCTAAATGTTTGGAAGGCACTGAAACTGTGCACTGCCAGGGTACCCTCTGCCACTTTAAAAAATGTCTTGGTAACTGCACAGATATCTATATTCTTAAGTGCATGGAGCCCTTGAAGAGGGTGTTTTTGTTTTATTTTATCCCCCTAACATTGAGCAGTAACACCTTGAAGTTCTATTGAGTTAATTTTGCTATGTTGATAGATTTGTTAATTTGGCATTGCATAAAAAATGCACTATGGGGACAGACAAAGACCTAGCCAGTACTTGAATGCCTAGAGGGGGAAAGGTGCAGACCATCCATGTCAAAGCAACATGGTCTGTGGACCATGTCTTCCCAAGCTGACAAATATTACATTCCTTACAATGATACCAGAACGATAGACAGTTGCTGAAATCGATCATTTTTTGCTTATATTGTGACATCATCTTCAGAGATGGTAATATAGTGCTCAGTGCCAGGCTCATACCAGCCTAAGAACCATAGTCTGAAAGCTCCATAATATCTTCCTTTATATAGTCCTGGAAGGTACATCTCAGGTCATTTTCACCTACTTGGGCAAAGATGCAATCATACCTGTACCTGTGGTGTAATGATTTAAGTGCATGCATGATTTGTAGGATTCTGGCTCCAGATAAGTAAGTGACAGTTATCTTCTCCTTGTTCAGAGCGGTTATAGTAGCACCAGTATATCTTATCCTGGAGTCCCCTATGATTGGAGTCCTGGGAAGTATGTTTACTTGCATTAGGGGCCTAGTGTTTGAGGTTCCACTGGGAGTGACAATATGTGTGGTGTTAGGTGTTGTTTTTCCTAAGTGACTCTGGGATTGCTCAGGCATTGACTGCAGGTGATCTAAATGATCTTTGTTGTTTAGGAAGATTACTTTTAACTAACTCAGAATACATTAGTCTGTATGTGGTGGGTGTTTTGTGTGTGTGTGTGTGTGTGTGTGTGTGTGTGTGTGTGTGTGTGTGTGTGTGTGTGTGCGTGTGTGTGTGTGTGTGTGTGTGTGTGTGTGTGTGTGTGTGTGTGTGTGTGTGTGTGTGTGTGTGTGTGTGTATGTGTGTGTGTGTATGTGTGTGTGTGTGTGTGTGTGTGTGTGTGTGTGGTTTGACAGCCTGTTGTGGACTTGTATGTGCAAGTTTAGTCTCCTGTGTAATTGTGCAAGTACACCTCTAGCATACTGTGACTGATTCTTTAAGGATTAAGTGGTTGTCAGTAAACATGATGCAATTGCTATGCTGTCTCAAGATGCCCATATTTACCTTGCTGGCTACAATATCCATACTGTCCAGACCTTTGACTTGTGAGCTACAAGAGGGTGGTGAACTGGGGTTTGAAGGCTATTAAGAGTGCTTTGTTTGTGTAGACTAATAAGGGTGCTTCACTGGAGGAAATTATGCTAACAGTACTAAATTCTGCTAACTTAAATGTTTGCACAATAATGAATTATACTTAATTTGCAGATATTGCCACTCGAGGCCCAACTCAATACTCTAAGATTGTTGGTGCGCAAGGTATCTGTACTATATTACTGCTTTTCAAGTAACAGTTTTAGAGAATGTTCTACAGAGAAAATTTGCTATGTGTTTGCTACTGTCGAAGGCAGTGCTAACCCATGCAAACATGCAAAATTTATAGCAGCACAGTAAAAACAGAAAACTAAATAACAAACTCTCTGGCCAATACAATGACTACATTATGAGTCCATTTGTGAATTTCCCAACTCAGATACGCCAGGAAAACACTTCCTGACACAAGATGAATAAACACAGTCAGCATTAGGTAAAACACAATAGAAGAGACCCACAAGTGCAATGCTAACACAAACAACTTAAACAACTAACTGGAAATGCCTTGCTGAAGGCATTTTCAAGACAGTAACAGTGAGAGAAAGAACAATATGTTTAACAAAAATGTAGTAAAATGCACACATAAAAACAAGAAACAAAAGTAATCACTGAAAATAACTTGTGTGATTTAGCAATCAAAGGTACTTAACTTTCCCTGGATGGCACTTGGTACAAATAAAACACTTCTGGAATGCAGGATATGAGCAGGAGACAGTATGTAGTAAAGGAGGTTTGCTCAAGAACAATACTGGTTTGTTGGGTGGGGAGTCAGTATCATGTGTCTATGGAAAACAATAAGTGGGAAGAGTACATAAATAGCTTAAACAACAGTCAATAGCCATGAAAAGGGGAGGAGGGACTTTGGAAATCAGATAATTATAATGGGTAGAGGTCAGAGACACAGCTTTATAAAACAACAACAACAGTAGATGGGTGGGAGGGTTAGTAAATTTTCAAGGAACAAGCAGGCTAACTACAGAGGCTGGCAATCAAGTAAAGGCACTATTGGAGCTTTTTCAGAAACTTTGGCTTAATTTGTTAGTGGGGGACTGGGTATTTACAATATCCTTCATTACAGGACAGTCATGGATTATATCAGTTCATTTATTTTCTTCTGGATTGCTGTTATGGTATGAAATACATATGGTACAATTATGGACTATTTGCCTTGATTTCCTCAACATTTCTGATCAGTGCATGATATTTTTCCTCTTCATTTGCTGTTTACAGTTCAAAAATATTATTCATATATCTTTTCAAGCATTTATTTTCTCAGATGATCAACATATTTCTTTTCTAAAAGCAAAATAAGAGTGAATGTTAATCCTTGTAAACAATTTGTACTGCAGTCATCCACTCATTGCATCATCTTTCAATAACTACGTCTAAGTCATTTGCAGTATATATCAGGAATTTTGTTTTTTCTTCTTCTATTGTTAAATGTGGCAATAAACAAAAACATCTAGCTTGTCCGTCAGTTCTTTCTTCTTTGGTAAATGGATTCTCATCAAAGTATATTGCATGTGCAGTTAGATTTGTATTTTAGTTTCATATTATACATCTGTAAATTAAATAGCATCCCTTACAACCTCAGAGGTGTTTTGCAGTGTTTCAAGGATTTATGTTCTTTTTCCATTGGAATCTATTTACAATGAACATATTCATGGAATTTCTCACATCTATGTATTTTGCTAAAATGTCCTTTTCTATCTGAGGTTATCACTTGTGTGCATGTCTAAACACTCTTGCCCATTAGCAGCTGGTGTACTGTCTTCTAGAAGCAGAACTTCTATACTATTCTGGTTGACGTCTATTCACAGTATAATTGGCTTCCTCACATAGTAACCATTTAAAATCTTGGAAAGTACATTGCTATATCCTCAAGAGATGGAGACCAAATGACCAAATATCTGGACATATAATCCAGATATTGCCATTTTTCATAATATTCCCTAATTTTCCCTTTTTATCCATGGTATGGTGATTTTAGAGTATATATATATATATATATATATATATATATATATATATATAGATATATATATATATATATATATATATATATATATATATATATATATATAGATATATATATATATATTTCATTTGTTATATCAGATACATTTACTTCACATTGGAATACCAGTTTGGATGATGTTTTACTGTTTGTTATGCAATTTTGTTAACTGTATAGGCCCCAGTGGCAATTCAGCACTACATGAGCTCTTGCTGTGTGTTTGTAGTTCATATTTAAGGCTGCATGGTCACATGCTGTTATTTGGATTTCTGGTTGAAATTTAACATTTTTGGTAATTCTCAGGATTTCTTATCAACAGTCGGACTTGTATTCCACTTCATATGCCTCTGATGCATTTTTAGACTTTATCAACTCTTTCATTAATATTGGCAACAGACATCATGCAGCTAGTGTAAAAATTTTCTGTATTGCCATGAAATGGTTTTTCCTAGCACAGATTCTGAAAAAAAAAGTGAAAAGCCAGATTCCTATCATGTGTATAGTTTACAATCAATGAGGACTGGTTTTCAATAGCATGATATGTTTGTGTACCTCTTGGCTGTTTATTTATTTATTTATTTTAATCTGACCACACTGTACTGTTTTCAGACTCAGTCTGGGAGAAAAAAAAAAAACAAGTATGACATGATTGCATAAAATTTATAAGCATAATAAACACAAAAAAGCAAGGAAGTAATGTAATCCCATTACTTGTTGCATACAGTCACACAGTATTCTTAGATTTATGCTCTGGAAAAAATATGACACGCATGTTCAACTCTGCAGAATATAAAATATATGTTATTTACAATTTAAATACATTACTGGTAGCTGTCCATAAGTCTGCTACATGTAAACCCAATTAGGGATTTAGAAACAAAAGAATGGAAGAGAGTAAAGGGAAAAGTAGGTAAAAAGGGAAACATGAGAGAGGAAATGGCAGATGAGTTGGAGAGCAGCAGGAAATATTAAGATAGTTACAGGAATGAAGGTATGGTGACTTTCTACCTGTGTATCTGATTAACTGAAATATTAAGAAAAATATATGAAATACACCATGGTGGATTTTAGTATCCTTTAATACATTATAGTTATTACATGATGGAACAAATTGGGAGCATATTACTTAATGAGTTATTTAATCATGCTATGTTGGAAGGAGGTATGCAAAGTCTCTTTGAATAGGAATGGTTTAAGCTGGGATCTGAAATTACTGCACATACTGATCTCTTTTAGTTACTGCGGTAGAATTATTCCCAGATCTGAGGGGCAAGACTTGGAAAAAGCATTGTTAGTGCAATGTAGCTTATTTCTAGGTATTTGTAAAAGGGTAATTAAATTGGGTAGTGGTCTAACTGAATAGTTTGCAAATTACTGAACCTAATAGAAGTTTGTCTATATCTTAGAATGGAAGCCATGGAGCTTTTTAAAGGAGAGATCAGTAGTGGCATTCTCTTCGGGAAAGAGGGAAGAATAAAGAATAATCAGAAATGATGTTAGTGGTGGTTTAAAGGGAAACAATTTTTAAAGGAAAATTTGATTGTAGTAGGATCATTCCATTTAGACCAAAAACACATTTTTTCTATTGCCATTCTATTTGCTAAGAATAAAAATAAAGTATTTATTTATTTATTTATTTACATTTGTTGACCGGGAAAGTCCGACTGGACACAGGTCCGTTTTCAGCGGAGGCCCGGGGAGAAAAGCTCCACATTAAGTATTATTTGCATTATACAGTTAAAAAACATAGCATTTAAATATAGACATTAGTCCAGTTAAGGATGCAAGACAAGAAGAAAACAGATGTAAAACAGCTGTAGAACATATTACAATTTTAAAATATGGTGACATATACTAAATATGGTTAAAATGTAGTTGAGATTCATCAGTGAACAATTGATACAATCTGTTTTTGAGGTACATAACAGCCATTAGCAGTTGTTTCTTTGCACAGAAAAGGAATTTATTTACCTTGGCTATGGTGATTTATTCATGAAGATATCTGAAGCAGTTTTTGTCGGCAATGATTTATGCTTATTATAAAATATTTTCAGCGAGGACAAGGAGACGTTTGAGTTTTATCACAAAGACTTTAGCTCATTTATGTCTAATATCAACCTGTTATTTTATAGCCAAATGGAGATGTGTTAGAGGTATTGCTCCAACTTATTTTGATAATAGTTTGTGATTGCTGATATCTGTAAATCATCATGTCATCAACAAGTGTGAAGATGGGGGCTGTGGGGGACTTCAACTTGTACTTTATTAACTCATTACATCTGAGTGACGCCACCGGGTGCATCTGCAGTTAACTCCTACTGATGCCTCCAGGCATCAAATATTGCTTGTTCATATGTGAATCAATAATTCCAAAACCATACTTTGTACCAGATTTTAAAATATTTAATTTTAAAGCTTGCACAATGGCAAACCAAACTGCATTAATATTTGACCTCTGTCTAGTGAAGCTAAATCAATATTAACTGTTGTTTTTATGATATTAATTTATATAGATTCAATTTTCACATATTTCTAAATGTGTCAACAACCATGTAACACAGACAGAACTCATTAGCCTCATATAAAAACTCTTGGCTAGATGAATGAAACCCTGCTGACAGTTTGTTGTAATTTGAGTGGTTGTTGAGATATTATAAGTTGTTTACAAAATATTAGAAATATAATAGTTACTCCCTGGGATTCAGCAAGCTCTGCATGGTGTGCAGGAATAGTGCAAGAGCTGCTGGAGGCAATATGGCTGCCGAGAGATCCAGGAATAAGCTCCCAAGATGTACACGAGCACTCCTGCACTATTCCTGCACAGACACAGCTCCTGTATGCTAATTACCCCATTTGCAGGTAAAAAACATGCAAATGAAGTGAATTAGTGATCCAGGAAGCTGGCAGCCATCCGTGCAGGAGTAGTGTAACCTGCAGAAATGTATTCAGCTAGTAACCAAGTATATTTCTGCAAACTACAAAGCGAAGCCATGACAGCGCCATATAAAGGGTGTATATAATGCGGAAGGCGTGCCAATGGCCAAATATATGGCCATTGACATGGAAAATAGGTTCAAAATAACAAAAATAACTTTTATTTTTTTGGCTGATTTTGGCCATTTAAGCATAGGGCAGCGGCAGGCCAATGGGATCAAACTGAAAATAAAAATAAAATCTTGAAAAAAGCTTTTTAGGCAAAATCACAATTTTGCCATTATAGCCAATGGTAGGCAGAAGAAAACAAGGCCACTGAATAGTGGTTGCTAAGGGGGAAGGCTCAGTGCTAGACTTGTAACTAGGCATTAGCAGTCAATTCTATGCAAATGAGGGGAATGATACTGAATCACAGATTTCCCCTCATTGCTAGCCAGCACTCAACTGTGTAGGTGCAAGAAAACCATGGTGCAAGCCTAAGAGTTAGTTGACATCATAGAGGGGTGTATCAGGCATACTGTAAGCTTATCAGAGCTGTGTGGCTTGGGTTTGCCCTTAGCTTAGCAGAGCTAAGGAATGTGGTGTGCCTGAAGCTGCTTAGCAGTTTTTACATTGCCTAAACGGGTGTGTGTGCTGTGCACTGGGTTTTAAACAAAAAAAAAAGAAAAAAATATAACCAGGAAATAGCAGCTCCATTCACATCTGAGCACTGGCGCACCTCTGGGCTTAAGCAGGAAGGCAATGGGAAGGGAAAACAGCAGTAGGAAAGTAATCAAGTAGAATTAGCATAGCTGGCAGGTGAAATGTATCAGAACCAGCCAATTACACAGGCAGCAGCCCAGCCCAACACACTACTATAAACTATGCAAACATCTTTCCCTCTGGTTTTTCCCACAAACTCTACACCACCTGTATACACAAATGGGGAAATTTTACCTAACAAAAGCAACAAAATGATAGGGGCTGCTTTTGCTCTCATAAATCAACAAGTGGAAGAGGCTGAGGGTGGTGAGGATGAGAATGCTGATGACCAACCCACAGTGAGGAGAAGGAGAAGAATGTATAGACCCAGGGTAACCTACCAGGGGCTACATGAGCTGGAGATAGTGGAGTGCTATAGGGTGGACAGTGACATCCTACAGCAAATTGTTGAGCTGTGCCAGCCATGCCTCACACACAGAGCTAACAGAGGGAGCTATCCCACTGGATACCAAGGTATCTGTGTAGACTTAAGAATACTAGCCACAGGTACCTTCCAAAGGCCAACTGGGGATATCATGGGGATTTCACAAGCATCAGCATCCAGGGTACTCCACCAGTTCTTGGATGCCATGTCAGCACATGCCGGTGAGCACATATATTTCAGCTTGGTGAGCACATATATTTCCTCAACACCCATGAGGCATTGACCAGCAATATGCGTCTCTTCCACCAATAGCAGAATACCCTGAGGTAGTGGGTGCTATAGACTGCATGCACATACACATCAAAGCACCACCCGGTGAGTGGGTTAAAGTCAACATAAACTGCAAGGGCTTCCCCTCCATCAACTGCCAGTTCATGTGTGATGCCCAATGCATTATAATGAATGTGTGTGCTGGCAGCCCTGGAAGCTATCATGGCTCCCACATATGGCATATGATGCAGCTGTACCAGAGATTTGTCAATGGTGACATCCCATATGGCCACCTAGTGGGGGATGCTGGTTATGCACTGGAGCCGTGACTGATGACACCCATCAAAAATGCACACACACCCGAACAAGAACTCCATAATGAGGCACATGCACAGACCAGAATCATAATAGAGCATGTGTTTGAAATGCTCGAGTCATGGTTCCCATGCCTGGACATATCTGGTGGAGCCTTGCAGTACTCACCAGCTACATGCACCCAAACTGTCATTGTATGTGCCATGCTACACAATATGATCCTGCGGAAACAGCTGCAGCAGGAAGGCCTGCACAGGCACAAAGTGACTCAGATGAGGAACAACCTGAGCCTGCCCCAGTAGGCAGAAGGAGGCGTGCCCAGTATGCCCAGGCCTTGGCAAAGAGGCAATGCATAGCACATACACTGACAGGGTAGGAACCCATTGAATGACACCTCACTTCAACTCACACATGCACTAAAAGGATGCCAAACATGGCACTATCTGTGCTTATCCATGTATAGAGAGTGTACTATGTGCATCCGACATAGTCAGCCCTCCAGCACCATCCTCAATACTGACACAGCCACAAGGTAAGTCACACTCGCTATCAATTGCTGAATGTAATAGTATGTTCTGCTACCTGTATCTATGGTATGGACGTGAGCGTGTTAGGGAATCGGGTGGGTGAATGGGATGGCAGCAGATAGTAGACGCCTGTATTGGCAGCATGAAATCCTTAACAAATACTGGCATCAACATAGTAGGCAGTACTAGACAAGGTGACAAAACCCACTGAACGACATGTGGTGGGCCAAATGTGTGTCCATAGGACACACACACACATGCATGTCAGTGAGGCTCACATACCCAACAACAGTCTCAGCCAGAAGGACATGTGTAGACAAACACAAAGAAAGGCTGTGACAAGGCCTCTGATTGATGGCTATGGAGAACAGCCCCCCTCCAGACCTACACAGACAGACTATAACATGTCAGGCAGTGAGATGTTAGTTCTGAAGGTTAAGAAGTCTGAAACTGAAATGTAGGTCAGTAAAACCTAAGAGCTGTAGTACACTGATATGCCTCTAGTCTGCATGATAGGTCAGAATACAGAATGAAATGGAGTGCCTAAAATACCAGTACAGTCATAGTAAATGTTTACAGTTGTCAGGTGTCCCCCCCCACAATTCTATGTAGAAATTTAGTAAGATGTACGTGTACATATAATAACAGTGGAGCACAGATTACCTGAGCTGGTCAAAGTAGCAGGATAGACTGTAGCACGTGCACAATATGCAGGTCTCTGTGTATTAGGTTGTTGTGTGTTGTATATTGTGTGAAAGTGGTCAGCATGTAGGCATGGAGGGTTGAGTCCTGGTGGCCGATGGCCAGTACTGTTGATGATAGGGCCAAGTTCTCACAACTGCAGTGCCAAACACAATGCATCCCAGCAAGACACAATCCAGCAGTAATCCATACTAATTGTTCATATTTAAGATCTATCACCATCTGAAAGATGGACATGTCATGAATGTGGGCTCAGACATACAAATAGTACACAGGTGGAAGTACACTAGACAGAGAGTGTATAAAATGTTACTGTCAAATGGATGCACCTTTGGAATTATACATGCAGGTTAGCAGCACATTAGTTGGCTGTGTAGTATGGAATACTGATGTTGTAGTCTGGCCAAACACTGGAAGACCACAAAAGGCACAGGTATGAAGTACTGAGAAACTGCTGATGTCCCTGCACAAGCCAGCATAAGTGGAATGCCCCATGTATATCTGTGAGTCAGCTGCAAGTAGCTTCCATAGCACACATGCACCCAGCTCACCCCACCATCAGTCACAGGTACCTCACAGGTCTTATCCCTGCTGCTGGGAATGAATACAATATAACCCCCACCTCTGTATGGGAATATCCTCAGAATGCAGCATGCTGAAGAGATGTCTCATGCAGGTGTGTCCCTAGCTGTAAGCAGCACCCTGCCAGCATCCACACTAATGGATCCATAAGGACATAAACTATTAACATTAACACCTTGCACACCTATCCTGTCACCCCAGGGGAATATAGTGGCTTGGTGCCTGGCACTCTAGAAATGACACAATGCACTGGGCTGTTACAGATGGCCTGCATCACTATCAAATACCCTACAGTCCTCTATCAAAGGCCTGTGTCTCACCCGTACTGCCAAAGTATGTTATCTCATGGACTCACCAATAACAAAATAACACAGTCCACAGAACACAAATGCAGGGCCATGTTGACAAATCTCAGTAGCATGTCCACCATGTCCTACTGCATGAACTGTGGACCAACCCCTAAATACTGCTGGGATGAAGTGATAACTATAGGGATACTTATCAGATAACATTTGCATAATGTTCAGAAGATGATAGAATAACAGAGGAGGGGGGGTAGAAGCATGGACGCCATGGAGTGTGTAATGTCTGAAACTCAGATGTTCACACATACTATCCCTGCCTGCAAACACAGGAATGGGTGGCTACAAACCTGTTCATAAAGCACAATGTGAAGGGGTAATGACCAGAAATATGAACCCTGCCTCTGGGAAACCTGTGTGAATCTGCACAGCTGTGAGGTATGGCCACAGCAGGATATGGCCATAGTGTCACATCAATAGATGTACAAGCATGGGATCCTCAGCCACTACAGTACTAAGGTGCTGAATCATTTACACAGACCCATCAGCAAGTGTCTGCAGCTCCCCCTCCAGAATGGCATGATTGTGTAAGAATATGTAGGCTGCAGGCCACAATACTGGACACAGCTTCATTCATCTTGTGTTCCCAGGAAATTACTGCAAGCAAATATGTATACCTGTCAGTAGTTGATGACATAAAACATCACAGTGTAAAACAGTACATATGTCTGAATATCTCTGCTAACACCAAAACTGTGTAGCAGAAGCAGCACAGACACAATTAGTTTCAATATCCCACTATTCTTTGCCCGTTGTGACCCCATATTGTCAACCGATCTACAGATATCCTGCAGAAACAGGTTGCTAGCTGTAGGTGTAGAACACAAATGCCTGCATTAGAGTAAAACCTACCTGGAATGAATGTACACATCCAGTACAGAAGGTCATACTGTGCATGCTCCCACACTTAGAGAAATGAAGCCCATGTCTGGCAACAACAGTGGAGTATACATATATGTCAGTCGCAGATGTTTGTGCACACACTCCACAATGCACACCAGTCTTGCTTTGCACACACATCAGATAGGAATACACACATATATCCAAGGACAACACACATAGGCCAAACATACACATACATAGATGTGTGGAAGAGAGTGACAGTGACATAGAGCTTCCCATCATGAGGCTTGTCCTACCCAGCACACATCCAATTGGCCAATACCACATGATGTGCAAATGTCTATCACTATAGACATTTGCTTCTGGTATCCCTCAGCACTATAGTGTCTGTGGTGCTTGTGATAACTGTGTAACATGACTGTACAAGTCATTATTCATTTAGCAGTTGCATAAACATTCCTGTTAAATGCAAACCTGTGTGTGACTGAGTGTTGTGTGTGTGCTTCCAGACAAATGTTTTATGGCCCATTCATAGACATTGTACTCCCCATTGCCCTACTTTGGCAAGCCTGCTGATGTCATTCAGCTTGAAATACACCTTTGGGGAAGAAGCCCTATAAACTCTGTGGCGCATGCTATAACTCTGTAATGCTATAGTGTGATGTACTAGTTAGGAGTTCTAATCCCAGATATGGCAACTGGGAGACTCTGTGTGTGTAGGGATGAATTCTTTTGAGGCCATTCACAGTCACTACACTTTCCATTGCCCTACTTTTGGCAAGCCTGCTGATGTCATTCACCTTGAAATACACCTTTGTGGAAAGACTAGCCCCGAACATGGTGACTGTGTGTGTGTGTGTGTGTGTGTGTGTGTGTGTGTGTGTGTGTGTGTGTGTGTGTGTGTGCGTGTGTGTGTGTGTAGGGACCAAAGCTTTTGAGGCCATTTACAGTCACTACACTTTCCATTTCCCTACTTTGGCAAGCCTGCTGAAGTCATTCACCTTTAAAAACATCTTTGGAGAAGGTCTAACCCACTAATCTCCATGGTGCATGCAATAACTGTGTAATGCTATAGAATGATGTACTAGTTAGGTAGGGGTTCTAATCCCAGACATGGCAACTGTGAAACTTTGTGTGTGTAGGGATCAATGCTTTTGAGGCCATTCACAGTCACTACACTTTCCATTGCCCTATTTTTGGCAAGCCTGCTGATGTCATTCACCTTGAAATACACCTTTGGGGAAAGACTAGCCCTTTAAGCTCCGTGGTGTGTGCGATAAATGCAATACACTGTAGTCACAATACATAGTTTGTTAGGGGTTTCAATCTCAGTACTGTTGTGTGTGTGTGTGTGTGTGTGTGTGTGTGTGTGTGTGTGTGTGTGTGTGTGTGTGTGTGTGTGTGTGTGTGTAATCAGTATCCCATGTGGAGGTAGCTGTGATTGTGTAATAACAGCACTAATTTGGAGGTGGATTTTGCAAATTTCTTATACTGAGGACCTACTATATGTCAAAATGTCCACCTGACAAGGACAACAGATGCCAAACAACAGAGATGCTGGTGTAGACAATCCATACCCCTACATGTGACATTATGGATTGGAGAAGAATATAGGCAACCCTTTTAACACCCAGAGAACACTCTCCATCCATATCTCATACACAAACACAGTTGGCTAGGCAACAGCCACTATATTGGTAGTTCCCTGCATATTGCCCACAGATAATAATGACAGCGTGATTGCAGTGGACTACAGAAGACATAGCACCATGTTCCATCCCTACAATAGGCAAATAATTGCTTACAATGGCCCTTTGAATTGTTCCCCACTAGATGCCTGCAAAAACTGCAGAGTCAGCAAATGTAACCCACAAAGGAAATATCATGCCTTATACACATGCCCTGTATGGACAGACACCACTAATACCAGTGAACACCTTTAGCATGCTGTCAATGTAGATGCAGGATCAACCTCTGTTCCATAGCCAGTTCTCACCACATGAGGTCAGGAATGCCACATCAGATGATAATCTGTCCACACAGCATGCCCCAGACACCCCAGGTACACTTCCACATGTCACAGAACATGCATGTGGGACATGTGCACAACCCAGACACCGTCCATGTTATGGAATATAGAACACATACATGGCAAGCATTGCGCAGCACTGGCCACCCACAATAGTAACCCAGATGAGTAGATGGTGAATACAATACCCACCTGTGTGGGCCAATCCAGGCACTACACCCCTGAGCCACACTGCAGACTATTGTCATGTGGCCTGATGCCAAGGTATACCCTTTGCCTAGCCTTGTACAGCCTTCTGGCACAGTCAACTACTACACACCTGTGAAGCAATGAACCCATGCATGTCAGTACTGGCAAATCTGTGTCTGTGTGTGTGGAGATAAATTATGTGAAAGCCATTCACACTCACTTACATACATCTCATCCTTCTACATTAGCATGCCTTTTGATGTCAGTCACCTTGACATACCCTTTGGCCATGAATCAGCCTGATAACCTCTGTGGTGCATGTGATACCTGCTTAATGTTGTAGTGTAGCAAACTACTTAGGAATTCCAATCCTGACCCTACCAACTGTGATAATGTGTGTGAGTCCCTGAGAGAGTGTTTGTGTCTTCCTTGACACCTGCTTTTGTGGACAGGCACATGTACTACACTTACCTTATCCCTCCTTTATCACTGTTGCTGATGTCACTCACCTTCAAAGATACCTTTGGACAGTTATCCAACATATAATCTTTGTGGTACATGCAATAACTGCATAAAAATGTAATAGCAATACATAGTTAGGCAGGGGGTTGAAGCTCCTTATCGGTAAGTGCGCGACACAAACATGCTTAGCTCTTACTCTCCTACCCCTTTACTTTGTTTCTGTCTCTCTCACTCCCTCTCAGGTGGATGTGGAAAATACACCTGCTTTGCTTAGGCAGCAGCTTGTGTTTTGTATGTGATGCTCATAATCAGCTGATGGCCTGTGCATGAATTGCAGTCCCCCATTAGCTGATTGCAAGTGGAACAGTTGTGGTAGCATTTCCATAGCCAATTGCATGGAAACACACTCCTATAATTAGGAACATCATGTGGGTGTTGGCCCTTTTCATTTACTGTGAGCAGGAATTCATGTTGGTGTTTGGCAAACAGCATCACAGAGGGTAGTGGGATATACCTCTTACAACATGCACTGTGGAAGCAGGCAAACAAACAGGAGGGGGATGTTCCAGACATGAGG